>NC_142212.1:1176638-1201638 GCF_049639895.1 Pseudopodoces humilis
TGGGGAAAAGAGGTGGCAGTGGGATCTACAGGGCTATAGGAGGTTTTGTCCTTGGGTGATTTTACCTTTAAGATAGCTTTGGGAGCTAGGGAAGGTGAAGCTGCGAGAGGCTGATGGGAGTTTTTTCTTGTGACCAATTATTGGTCATTTCTGAGAATTTGCAGTGGTTTTAACCATTGAGAAGTGAGATCAACTTGTGAACACCACTGTTGCCATTTGGTTCAATAAACTGTATTATTAAGATAGTAACAAACGTTAATAGTTAGCATTAGTTGACATTAGTAGTAGTTATGCTAAGGCTTGGTAGGCCACATGTAACCTGCAGATGAACTATATAGCAGATATTGCAATGTAAGCAGTGTAACTAGGAGATAATCTAGGAATGTACCTTTTGGCAAAACTTAAATGTCAGAGAGATAATCGTACCAGGTAGTGAAAGAGAAGTAAGAAATTGTGATGATGAAGAAATCATGTAGAAAACATATAAAAACCCTGTGATTTTTCTGTGAAACGGGGCTCTGTCTTTGGACGCTAGTCCACAGGCTCCCGGGCCCTCAATAAAGCACCGCATAAACGACTTTGGTTGTTTGTGTTTTCTTCGGATCGGGCAACAGTTTTCTGGCGACCGCGGCAGGACTCCGAAGGTGCCTGGGGCGGTTTGCGTTCTGATCCACTCCACGCCGGCACCGAGTGATTCTCGGGGAGTCATCGGTTCGTGCCCGGCCCCCGCACCTGACGGACGACTGCAAAAGGTAAGCCCGAAGGTGCTTTATTTTTTTTTTCTGGTTTTGGTTTGGGTGCCTGCTCATAAGACGAGGCGGCGATCCTCGCAGGGTTGGGCTAAGACGTCTGGTTGGTCTGGGAAGCCTAGGCGCCGGCTGTCAGACGCGGCGAAAGCTGCGCAGGTCCGGCACTTGCCCCTCGTGGCGTCGAGAAGCGGCAAGTTGGATTGGTCTGGTATTTATCTGGTATTTAGTCCTTTTTGTTTGTTGTATGTAGTTTGCTTAATTCTGGATTGTGGTTTTGTATATTGCTGCTTATTGGATTAATATAATCGTTAGTTGAATTTGTTGCTGCTAAAAATGAAACTACCTCAGTATTGAAGTGATTGTTGTGTGAGTGCGTGGTATGATTGATTTTGTTGGACTGTCAATATTGATTGTGGTTTTTATTGTTTCATATATTGCTGCATATTGGTTGTTGCTATTGGTTACCGAGTTTTTGTACAGCTGTGAGTAAGGTTCAAAATGCCATTCAAGACACTTAAGTTTATGGTTCAGTCTAATAAAGGTATCCCAGAAAATACCCCGCTGGGATGTTTACTGAAGAGGTGGAAAAGTGAAAGGTTTTTCCAGGAGATGAGTAAGGATAAAATGATTGACTATTGTAATCATTGGTGGCCCGAATATAAGCGAGAAGGGCCGTCATGGCCAGAGAATGGTACTGTGGATTTTGACACCATAAATTCGTTAATGCGCTATCTGGAGGAAAATGAAAAATGGGATGAAATACAGTATTTAGACTTGTTTCATTTACTGCGCCGTAAAAAGGAATGGCAGACTGAGTGTGGAATAATGGTATTGGAGATGAAAGAATCTAAGTGCGGGGGTTGTAAAGAAGGATCTAAATGTGTTCAGTGCTTAGCCTTAACCTCTCGACCAGAGGAGGATTTGTCTTTTATGGTGTCACCCGGTGCGCTTCCTGCTTCACCCCCCCCTTCTGCTGTCTCAACCCCTCCTGCTGTCTCAACCCCTCCTCTTCCCTCTGTCTCAACCCCTCCTGCTGTCTCAACCCCTCCTGCTGTCTCACCTCTTCCCTCTGTCTCAACCCATTCCTCTTTGTATCCACCGTTACCAGAAACCAGCACTGAGGATGAGGATGAGGATGAGGATGAGGATGAGGATGAGGATGAGGATGAGGATGAGGAGGAAGAGGTGGCAAATTTAACGGTAGTACCGGGGAATGTTAAGAAAGTTGTTATCCGACCTAAAACCCCTTCCCCTGTTTCTCCCCAGAATCGGCGAAATACTCCGCTCGCGGCACGAACTAGACAGGGACGTAAAAATTACGGGGAATCCCAGCTTATTGCCCCTTTAAGGGAAGCTATGGGACCCCAAGGAGAGAAAGTGCTTGTGAAAGTGCCTTTCTCCCCAGGAGATCTGGTGATTTGGAAGCAGTCAGCAGGCTGTTACCGTGAGAATCCGGAGAGGGTGGCCCGGGTGGTCAAAATGATAATTAAAACCCAGAATCCAGATTGGAATGACATGCAGGTTTTGCTGGATACTTTGATGGATTCCACCGAAAAGGAGATGGTGTTACGGGCAATGAAAGAGCGTGCTCGAGAGGAGATTAGGCTGCGTTGTACAGTAGAAACAGTAAATGACTTAGTTCCGAGCGATGATCCGGGGTGGGATCCAAACAGGGTCGGAGAAATGGAATCTATCAAGGTGTACCAGGAGTTGTTAGTAGAAGGAATCAGGACTGGGATGCCTAAGACGCTAAATTGGTCAAAACTGTATTCTGTCAGGCAGGATACGAATGAATCTCCCTTGGCGTTTTTAGAAAGACTTAAAGAAACTGCTAGACGCTTCACTGATTTGGAGATCGACAGTGAAGCAGGAAAATTGCAGCTTGCTTTAATCTTTTTGGGTCAGACACAGGAAGATATCCGCAAAAAAACTGCAGAAATTAGAAGGACAAGATACTCGGGATCTGGATAAAATGCTAGAAGTGGCTTGGAAAGTTTATAATAACAGGGAAAAAGAAACGGCCAAGAAACAGCAGGCGAACATACTAGCTATAATGCAGCAAGCCAGTGAAAGGGGGGGAGGCAGAGGTGGTTTTGGGCGCGGTCGTGGTTCTGGACGTGGCAGGGCAGGATTCCAGAATGTTAAATTTGGAGGACGGGGGATGGCCCCTCCTAGTCCCCAGCAAGGAGAGATTGCTCCCAATCAATGCGCGTTCTGTCGTCAGATAGGACACTGGAAGAATGAGTGCCCAGTGAAAGCTGGATTGGGAGGAATGCCAGTGAATGCACCAACAGGTTACCCCGTGAATCCAGTAAGTGGCGCCCAAGCATTTGTATTGGGAAATTATCAGAATCAAAGCTGACTAGAACAGGACTTGAGGGTCAGGATTGATATTGATGGGAAAGAACAAGAGTTTATCGTGGATACGAGGGCAACGCATTCAGTTTTAAACAAAAGGTTAGGACCTATCAGCGATACTACCATACAGGTAGTGGGGGCAACGGGACAATTAGAAGAAAGACCCTTTTTTTTTTACAACCATTAAATTTGAGGTTTGGAGGAAAAGAATTAGATCATCAGTTTTTGTACATGCCTAATTGCCCCAAGCCATTGCTTGGCAGAGATTTGTTGTCATCATTAAATGTCAGAATCATATTCGAGAATGGGAGGGTGAAATTAGAGGTTCCGGGAGAAGAAATTGCTAAATTGTTTGTAATAAAAGAAATTGATCCCTCTCCTATTCCTATTGAAGTAGATCAAGCTGTAGTACCTTGGGTATGGGAGACTGGGAATCCAGGAAAATCAAAAGCTGCTCAGCCAGTGGTAGTAGAATTAAAAGAAGGAGCTCAGCCAGTGAGAATAAAACAATACCCAATCAAGTTAGAAGCTAAACAGGGTGTCGCTCCTTTGATAACTCAGTTTTTAGCACAAGGAATTTTGCAGGAATGTGAATCAGACTTTAACACTCCTATTTTTCCAGTCAGAAAACCCAATGGTAAGTATCGGCTAGTGCAGGATTTGAGGGCAATTAATAACATTACTAAAGACATTCACCCAGTGGTTGCCAATCCGTATACTTTATTAACATCTGTGTCAGAAAAATTTAAATGGTTCTCTGTTATTGATTTGAAAGATGCTTTCTTCTGCATCCCTCTGGCATTGGAAAGCAGGAAATATTTTGCCTTTGAATGGGAGAGTCCTGATACTGGAAGAAAGAGACAGCTCACCTGGTCTCGACTGCCGCAAGGATTCAAAAACAGCCCTACAATATTTGGAAATCAACTGGCAAAGGAATTGGAAGAATGGAAGACTGCTGAGGTAAGAGAGTTACCTTCCTCTTATGTCATTCTCCAGTACGTGGATGATGTCTTTTTAGCGACAGCAGAAAAAGGAATGTGTCTGAGATTGACTATTGCTCTGTTGAATATGCTGGGCCAAGCTGGCTACCGAGTGTCAAAAGAAAAAGCACAGCTAATAAAAGAAAGTGTAATATATTTGGGATGTGAAATCACCCAAGGCCAGAGACGGTTGGGAGTCAATCGAGTGGAAGCTATTTGTGCTATTCCCCTTCCCAGGAACCATCAAGAACTAAGGTCCTTTCTGGGAATGGTAGGGTGGTGCAGGCTGTGGATTCTGAATTTTGGACTTCTAGCTAAACCATTATATGAAGCTTTGAAAGAACCGCAGTTGAGCTGGAATCGACAGAGGAAAAAGGCCTTTGAAGACTTGAAACAGGCATTGAAAGAAGCTCCGGCATTAGGCCTTCCAGATTTAAACAAGGACTTTCAGTTGTATGTGAATGAGAGGCAGAAATTGGCACTGGGAGTGCTAGCTCAGAGACTTGGTTCCTGGAAACGCCCGGTAGGGTATTTCTCGAAGCAACTAGATACAGTAAGTGCTGGTTGGCCGTCATGCTTGCGGGCAGTTACGGCCACAGTGATCCTCATCCAGGAAGCCAGGAAATTGACTTTGGGAAGGAAAATAGAGGTATTTGTGCCTCACATGGTACTGGCAGTCTTGGAACAAAAGGGGGGTCACTGGCTTTCATCCAGCAGAATGCTGCAATATCAAGCAATTCTGAGAGAACAGGATGATGTAGATCTAAAAATGACTAATCATGTTAACCCAGCAGAATTTCTCCGCAGTGAGCAGGAAGAAGGAGAATTAGCACATGACTGCATGGAGGTAATTGAACAAGTGTATGCCAGCCGAATGGATTTGAAAGATGTTCCAATGGAAGATCCGGATTGGGAACTGTTCACCGACGGGTCCAGCTTTGTAGAAAACGGTACCAGGTATGCGGGATATGCAGTGGTAACAGTTACCACTGTAGTGGAAGCAAAGGCCTTGGCTCCTGGAACGTCAGCTCAGCGAGCTGAGATCATTGGACTCACTAGAGCCCTAATGTTAAGTTCCGGAAAGAAAGTGAATATGTGGACTGATTCTAAATATGCTTTTGGGGTTGTGCACATTCATGGCGCCTTGTGGAAAGAACGAGGGTTATTGAACTCCCAAGGAACTACTGTCAAATATAGAACTGAAATTCTAGCCTTGCTAGATGCAGTACACCAACCTGAAAAGGTTGCAATAATGCATGTGAGAGGTCACCAGAAGGAGGAAGGAAAAATATATCGAGGAAACAAATTAGCTGATGTCACAGCACGAGAAGCGGCCAGAGAAGTGTGAACCCAAATGGCCCTGATACCCACTAAGGTGAGTCCTGTAACTCCACATTTAATTCAGGAACCGAAGTATTCCCCGGATGATGAAAAACTAGCATCGCTGCTGAAAGCGCAAAAGAATGCAACTGGATGGTATGTAACAATCATGGGACAAATTGTAGTTCCCACCCGAATTATGAAAGCCATCTTAGAGACGGAACATAATAAATGCCATTGGGGAGCAGAGGCATTGGTAACATTTCTAAAAGGAGAAGTAATTTCTAACCAGATGTTAACATTGGCAAAACGGGTGAATGCCATGTGTTCAACTTGTTTGAAGAATAACCCAATAGTTAGGAAACAGATTCAGTTAGGGAAATTACAAGTGGGACCAGAACCAGGAGATTACTGGCAAGTAGATTTTTCAGAATTACCGAAAGCACAGAACTTTAAGTATCTTTTAGTGTATGTATGCACTTTTTCAGGATGGCCTGAGACCTTTCCTTGCCGCACCAATCAGGCAAAGGAAGTGGTCAAAACACTGTTGAAGGAAATCATTCCAAGATTTGGGGTACCGTTAGGACTGTCATCAGATAGAGGCCCACACTTTACAGCAGGAATAGTACAAGAAGTGGCCAGGATGTTAGACATATCTTGGGACTTACACACCCCTTGGCGACCTCAATCAAGTGGTCAGGTGGAGTGGATGAATCAAACAATTAAGGGACAAATTAAGAAAATTTGCCAAGAGGCAAAGATACAGTGGCCACAGGCACTGCCATTGGCATTGCTCAGAATCAGAATCAAACCCAGGGAGCGAGTGGGAGTTAGTCCATACGAAATTCTATATGGAAAACCATACCATGCTAATGTGTTGAAAGGAGACTTGCACGTGCAGGGTGATCAGACAATATTTGGTTACATCATGTCACTAAACAAAACTCTTAATGCTTTAAGGGGAACCTTGCAGTGGAATCGACCTATGCCACTGGAGAATCCGGTGCATGACATTCAACCAGGAGACCAAGTGTACGTGAAGAATTGGTCCACCCACCCCTTGAAAGAGACATGGGACGGGCCCCGTCAAGTGATCCTGACAACTTACACTGCAGTAAAGGTCGAAGGAACCGACTCATGGATCCATTACACCCGAGTCAAGAAAGTCCCTGTACAATGGGAGACTCAGCTAATCTCTCCAACACAGATGATCTTTCGCAGAAAGTAGCCTTTTTGATTATATTGTTACTAGTAATGACGAAATCAATTCTTGTTAACGGTTCTATTGTAGTTGCAGTTACCAAACCAGTGAAAAGGATGGATGGGAACCTGACCTATGACCAGAAAACTGAAGTCCAGAATGTGCAAGCAACCTGGAAGAAAAGTGCTGATTGTCCAGAAGCAAATATTGTCACAGTTTGGGGTAAGGATGCACAAAAGAAGCATAGAGAACTGAGAGATACAGAAGTAGCTGCACATCAAAGTCACGAACAAGAGAATTTAGTAGTAGGATTGATTAGAGATTTTGGAAAAGTCCAAAATGTGTCTCGAATTACGGCATGCTTGCCCCTCCCACAAGCAGCAGGAGAACCAATTCCGTGGGGAATAATTCCCATTCCATTACTACCTGAAACGGCAGACAACACATCTATGGTATGTCAAAAGACTGTCCAAAAGGTAGTTGTCCGACCTGAAGAAGATTGCATGAAACTGCCCAACAGCCAATTTACCCGTATAAGAAGGTTTAATGGTGTAGGGTAGTGTAGTTATGATGAGTTACAAGATTGTCAAAATATTACGAGCCAAACCACATTGTGGGACGATTGGAAAACCATATGGGGTCCGAGTTTATTGGAACATTATAGCTATATTGGAGCAGTAGATTGGTGTATACAATGGACAGGAAGTAAAAATCAAACCTCGGAAGAAGTCTATAGAACAGGGACCTCTACAAGAGAAATTAAAGCAGCTAAGGAAAACTGGAATTGTACCAAAGTTATTACATGTGATACCCCTGAAAGCCAAATTAGCCTGGCACCTCTTAGAGTACTACTTAAGTGGGGATGTGAATGTAGAAAATTTAATCATACAATTACAAGAGAAGCATCCGGAAACAGTGGAATCAGACGAGCTGTAAGTTGTAGAGTTACTACTATTAAAAGTCCAGGAAATCTGGTTTGGGTAATGAGACATGGACAATGGACTACGCATATTCCTATAGATGGGCCTGTGACACAAATAACTCTAGGAGTCCCAACCCTCTGCCCCCTGTGGAAACAATCAAAATTAAAACCCAACCGGAAGAAAAGAGAAGTGGATGCATTCACTGAGTTGGAAAATGAATGGCACGAGCCAGATGGTGGAGTTAAATTTGGATGGGCTTTAGAATCACTGTTTGCACCTGTAGCCTCCTACAGGAACAGAGAAATGCTATACAAATTGCTAGGGCAAACTGAGAGATTAGCAGCAGCCACCAAGAAAGGATTTAAAGACATGAATTTGCAATTACAAGCCACATCCCAAATGACTTTACAGAACAGGATGGCACTAGATATGCTATTGTTAAAAGAGCATGGTGTGTGTCAATATCTAAAAACGAAAATTGACCATTGCTGCATCCATATTCCAAATGTGACCATTAAAGTAGAAAAAGATATTTCTCAATTGGAAACAATTGAATCCAAAACAAGAGAAATTGAAAAAGAAGCACAACATAATTGGATCGGAGCTATATTTGAGTCCTTAGGACTTCAGGTTTCTGGATGGGTTTCGTCAATAGTACAGTACATTCTGTTATTTGCAGTTTTGTTATTAATCATTTGGTTAGCCTATAAGTGTGTTCTAGGAGTCATCGAAAAAGAAACAAGACGCACCAGAAGAGTGATAAAAGCCTTGGCAAGAACCAATGAGATACGCCTCAATGAAGGACGCCGACCTCCTCCGAAGTATGAAGATGTCGTTGGGCAAGATAATCCAGCATTTGAAAGAACCAACGATAACTAAGAGTTGAGCATTCTTGCAGAAGATTGAAGAATGCTCAAAAGGGGGGGAATTGTTGCCATTTGGTTCAATAAACTGTATTAGTTAGCATTAGTTTGACATTAGTAGTAGTTATGCTAAGGCTTGGTAGGCCACATGTAACCTGCAGATGAACTATATAGCAGATATTGCAATGTAAGCAGTGTAACTAGGAGATAATCTAGGAATGTACCTTTTGGCAAAACTTAAATGTCAGAGAGATAATCGTACCAGGTAGTGAAAGAGAAGTAAGAAATTGTGATGATGAAGAAATCATGTAGAAAACATATAAAAACCCTGTGATTTTTCTGTGAAACGGGGCTCTGTCTTTGGACGCTAGTCCACAGGCTCCCGGGCCCTCAATAAAGCACCGCATAAACGACTTCGGTTGTTTGTGTTTTCTTCGGATCGGGCAACACCACCTTAAGATGTTCTCTTCTCTTTGGTTTCCAGCTTCTGACAAGGTAACACAGCTCTGTCTCGGCCTCCTCCTCCACCCCCCTCAGGACCGGACAAGGCCGCAGAGGGCGGAGGTGGGGGGGCGAGAAACGGAGCCGGCCGGCCTGACTTGGTTTGCAGTTTTTGCTGCTGGACTGAAACCTGACACCATGAACATCTGCAGCTTTCCAAGACTTTAACTCTTTTACTACCTGGATGAGACATACAGATTACTCCTTTTTCCCAGAGAGAGAGAAGGGATAATGAACATGAAGAAGACATCATAAAACCATTAAAGACATTTAAGAAAAGAGTTAAGTTTTAGATGGGGAAGAGAGAATAAGGAGATGCTTTAATTAAGCTGAAATATTTTTCTGTTAAAGCTATGGAGATGGACAATAGTGTTCTGAAATAAAAACTCCTTTAATTCATGACAGAGTATATTGGGAGGAATGGAGTGTTCAAAGTGTGGATTTTGAGCAAAACATGGAGTAGTTGTGACACAGTGAGGTGCTGGAACAGAGGGGAAGAAGTAATAGTTGAAGATTTGAGGCTGTTTGAGGCAAAGAGAAAACTTCTGTTTCCAGGGAGGCTCACAGAGACAGATGAAGAGAACTTCTGCCTTTGAATAACTCATCCTTAAAAATGACATCCCTAGACTCGTGGACCCATACACACCTCAGAGTGATGTGAAATGGGAGAACTGATAGCAGATTTCCAGGCAGCTGGCATCAGAGAAATAGAAATCTATAACAGAAATAGCTTTCTTGTGAGAAACTTCATAGATAAGCAGAAGAAGACTTCTGTTTCTCTTCAGAGACTGATGAAAAGACTCCAGCAGGAATTGGGACTGTTTTAAACACCAAAGTTTTTTGTCTCTATGTTGTCATGTAAATAAGGGAATGGTTGGGTAGTGGGGGAGAAAGGGGTTTTCTGGAGGTTTTATTCAAGTTTTCTTATTCTTGTAGTTTTGTTAAAAAACTTTCTTTATTCCTTTTAAGTTTTAAGCCTGTTTTGCCCTTGTTCTAATCCATATCTCACAGCAAGAAATAAGTAATTTTCTAGTGATTTTTTTAGTTGCTGCTTTAAAACCATGACAGGTTTCCTCATAGATAGCTGTTCTGGGATCCTCTTCTCAGAGCCCATGAGAGGACCGCTCAGGCCCTTATTACTGCCGGATGAGCTGCTCAAGCTGTCTGGGTGTTTAGTGCAGCCACTGTCCTTCAAATACTGTCCAGAAGTGCTCCTGTGGAGAGAAGAGGTGGCTGAGGCCCCCAGCTGCCGCTGGCACACAGGGCCCCTCCTGCACAGCAGGGCCCAGAGCGGCCAAGGCTCCCCAGCACGGCTGCAGCTGCTGGCACAGCTTGGCCCAGCTGGAGAGCTGCCCCTCAAGGCCCCGGCGAGCAGGGGATGGCTCTGGGCAGGGTCCCTGGCCAGGAGCGGGCCCCAGAGCATGTCTGCCTTTCAAGGGCAATCTCGTTCCCGCTCTTTCTCCTGCCCACCTTGCTTTGCCTCTGCCCGCTGCTCCTGGGGAGCAGCAGAACTCTCAGCAGAGTTATTTGGGAAACCACTGACTACCCACAAGTCCACAACAGCCTCCCTGGAAATGTTTCCTGTCTACAATAGGCTTTCTAAGGAAGCTGTTGGAGGGAAAGATGAACAAAACACTCACTGTTTTCTCTTGCAGGCATACCAGATTCCAAAGCAGCACAACATGAAGACAAGCTCTCCACCCGCCACCATGGCCATTATCTCTGGTCAGCAGCGTGTTCCCTGACAGAAAGCCCTTTCAATGCCCTTCTGGGAATCAGGAACACGTGTTGTGGTGCCGGCTCCATCTGTGGGAGCAATGGGCAGTGTGCGCCCGTGCTGTGCTCCACTGCTGTGCTGGCAGCACGCTGGATACGGCCAGGACGTTCTCTGTTTCCCCCAGGGCTGGGGCCTGCAGGCACCTTGCTGCCCCTTGGCACAGGCTGTGCCACCCAACAGAGCCCAGAAGGCCGGGAGCAGAGCCCAGGGACAGCGCAGCTGCTTGGGCAGTGGCTCCTTCCAGGGACTCAGGCCAAAGCCATCCCTGAGCAGCCACAGCCACCCCTGACCCTCCCTGCTCTGTGACAGCTCCCCCAGCCCAAGGGGACAGAGCCAGACCCTGTCAGGAGCCAGTGCAGGCCCTGCCCAGTTGGGAGCCAGGGCTGGCTGTGGCCCTGGGCTCATGGCAGGGCTCCCACTCGGGGCTGCTCCTGTGCCTTGGGCCTCTGGGCACTCAGGACCAGCTCTGGGAGCAGCTGCAGAGGGAGTGATGTTGGTGCATGAGTCCCGTTTCTTGGGGCTGACCTCTGGGCTCTGCGGTGGCAGCTCTCCTAGTGGGAAAAGCCTTGACCTACCCTCACCATCTCCCAGAGAATCACTCCTGGATCCCAGGGGCACAGTCCTGTTCATGGGATGGTAAGCCAGATCACCTTCATTAACAGGTTTAGCTGAAAAGAAAGGCAGGACAAGACAGGTCCTGGACAGTGCTCAAGATTCTCCTTTAATCTGGAGGGGCTGGGAGTGCACCTGGGTGACTTCCCCTCAGGAGCAGGGGCAGGAGGACCACGTGCCTGCAGTGGCCCCACACTGGGATGGAAGGAGTCCCTTGCATGGCAGTCAGGGGAGAAAGGACACCCTGGAGCTGCCAGCAGCTCTGAACTGAGCCCCAGGCAGGGCCAGGGCTTGACAGTGGCAGCGGGAGCAGCTCAGGTTCCCTGGGGCTGGCAAAGGAGCCGCACAAGGCACAGCCCTGGGGCACAGCTCTGGGACTGGCCCCTTCCCTTTCTGCTCTTCTCCGTGGCTGCACAGAGCACACGGAAGGAGACACTGGCATTGCACATGGGAAGAAGATTGACAGCTAAATGCTCCTTCCTTGTAACTTTTCTCTAGTCTCCCTCAGCCTCCTTTGGGCTGAATTCTTTTGGGATCCTCCCTCGTGGGGAGTCCCACTTTCCCCAGTTCTTATTATTCAAAGAAAACTCCCAGGCTCATTAGAATTTGGTTTCTCGTGTTTATTGAAGGATCCTTACAAAACTTGGCAGGTCTATCCAGACTGACTGCACACGCTTAAATCACCACAGCCTGGCTCATTTCATTCTGATGATACAAAATGGCCATGAACCATGCGGCCTTTTCACCTTTATACTAATTTTTTCCCTATTAATTACAGACACGTGTATTGTTATTATATCTTAACAAATAAGTTTTCTATATCTACTGACGTAATTAAAAGTGTGACTAACTCTAAACCAATCATTCTCTGTGCTTCTAAAAACTGCAGAAGCAAGGAGAAGAAGGAAGAAGACGGATTAAAAACGACACCCTTTTTCCTCCACCTTTACCTCCATGTGTGAAACCTGTTGGGTTTAAGCAAGATAAGCACCCCAACCAGCTCCAGCACGGCGGCCACTCTCCAGCCGCTGGGTCCATATCTCACAGCATCAATGTGATGGATGACGAATATGGCGATTTATTGCAGGGAAACTTAACATTTTATAGCCTGGGGTCACTGTGTTACTCCCATCTGCTTACGTCACACCTGGGTGCTATTGGCTAATTGCAGGAGGTTTTACTATCCTGGCAGAGAGGGGGTCTGCTAACATCCCTTACATCCCGAAATCTTCAGATCGCCAGGCCTTAAACTACAACATATTCCCCCCTCTTTATGAATAATTAATTTGCTAAAATATAAAAGTATTAAAAATGGATAATATAAAATTGAGTCCAAAGATTAACGCAAGTAAAATCATCACAACTGGTCTAATTAGGGTAGACACCAGGGTGGTTAGCCACGAAGACTGATTGAACCAGGATTTGAACCAGCTTTGCTGAGCTTCTCTCTCTGCTTTTCGTTGAGACAGCCTGTCTCGTAGCTCTGCCATGGTGTCTCTCACTACTCCGGTGTGGTCAGTGTAGAAGCAGCATTCTTCGTTCAGGGCGATGCAGAGGCCTCCTTGCTGTATGAATAGAAGGTCGAGACCTCACTTTTCTGCAAAACAACTTCAGAGAGTGAGGAGACTGATTTTTCTAGAAAGGATATGGATTTCTCAATTCTCTGTAGCTCTTCATCTACAGTCATCTGTAGCTAAAACAGTCTCTGTTGTTGGCTCACGATGACAGAGACACCTGTGGCAGCACCAGTTGCTCTCAGGTTAAGCAGCATCGCTATGGTTACACCACTTCTCTTTTCTGAAGTCGGGTGAGTCTCTCCACTTGCAGGCTCAACTCTTCATCCAGGTGGTATAGGATTCTGGGGATGATAACAGCTAATACACAAAAGTCAACAGAGGAGTTAAAGCTTGGGTATAAATACAAGGGCTAGGCTATTAAATCATGGGTTCTCAGCTTGTACCACAAGGTTGGGGCTCACTGCTTCAGGTGTTATGACTATAAACAGCACAATTACCATAAACAGTTTACTATATAAATGACACCATACTTATAAACTCACAGTTAAAACTTTAACGTTAAATGAACTTTCAAAAATGCTTACACTACCTCTTAAAGGAAAAATACTTCTATTTTATACTAACATAACAATTACTACACAGGCTAAACATTTTACCTTAAACTATTATCTAACTACTTTTAACACACGTGTTCTGGTATATATGTAGTCTAAGCGTGAAAGCAATTTGCTAGAAAAATAAACACACAATTACAATTTGCTTTGTATATAGTTAGATGGGGTCTCTACACCTCCCAAATCTTCTACAGAATTTCTCCAACACGATTCAGTCCTGAAATGTTCACTGCTCCCGTGATGTCAGCTGGCAGCTGATTGGTGACTGAGGGCTTTGATGTTCAAGTTGTTCTTCAGATCCTTCTAAATCTTAAAACAAAGGATAACTGAGAAATTGATAGAAACACCACATCATAATAACAATATAAAATTTCTGTTGGCAGCTGTCTGTATAGTGTTCAGACACAACTGTGTCCTGACAGGTCCACTTCTGATCCATATCTGGAGTACTAAGGCTGTGTGGTGACTTCTCTGTTCACTGGATCTCGTGTGTTCAGAGGCAGACAGTCTGGTCAGATGGACAGGTGACCTTTTTGAACCTGCCAACAAAACACAGGCACTTCTCTCCTTGAAGTTAATGAATTACACTAATCAAATTGCTTTTAGGGTATCAATTTCCCCCCTTTTCCTTAAAAAAAATAAAAATGAGATGTATTTCTGTTCAACATTAACACAAAACCTTATACACAATTAGTAAAAACCTATAGCAGTTGAAAATCAATTAATATAAAAGTACTGTTAATTATTAAAACACTGCACCAGCATCTCATAGTTAATAAACAAAGAAAACCAAAAATTATCAGCGAAGGATTGGACAATCATCTCCGGAAATGATTCTCCAAGCCCACTTCAAAATTGATCCAGCTGTCCTATTAATAGGGTCAAATTGTTGAGTTAAAAAGCGACTCAAATACTGATTTGGTACAAGAACATCTGGATCTGTTGATAAACATTCTGTCCAGGTAAAGTTAAGACTTGGCCAGGGCCTTAAACTTTAAACTGGAAAGATGCCTCTTAACTTATTTTTAAAACAAGGTTTTCAATAGCAACAGCTATGAGATGCTCACAGCACAGCAAACTGTTAAAATGCATTTGTACAAAGCAAATAATTAGAAGCTTTAGGTACCAGACCAATTAAATCATTCAGCAGTTGGTTTAATTTGAAGCTTCTTCAATGGCAGCTGATCCTTAGCAATGGTACATCTTTTTTTTAAAATTCTGGAAACACTGAAAAATAAAAAAGCTATAACAAACAAAACTGCAGGGATTGCAACAACTCAATAGAACTCTTAATAAAGTCCAGGGTGTCACAGACTGTAGTCATTTCTGTCTACAAGCAGGTGTTCATCAGTGGTTTATCACAGTTGCTTCAGTTGTAGCTGTCTTCATATCTCTAGAAAAATAACTATACTTTGCAATTTAGACAAGTGTTTCTAATAAAACATAAAACAATTTAAATTAAACAAAATTTAAACTTAACAATAATTATTTATAACAAAAGGGAATAACAAAACCTAACTTTTTTTAAAAGTATCTAAGTTATACAACTTAACTTAAAAACATTCAAGCCAACGGTAACATGGATTCACTATAAAAATTATAAAAATGTAACAAATACATCACAATTCCATGTTATCTAGCTTTAAAAATAACCCCCAATAACTGCAAATGTTACCAAAAACACTCATTCACAACAAGAATTTGCCTAGTATATGTTCAAATTAGCTAAGATTCCAAAGTGCAGCCTCTCCAAAAAAAAGCCAGAACAACACAGGATTGGGCAAGTTGTCATTTAGCTTTTGTAGCACTTTTCAGGAACATCAAGTCCAATTTTTAAACTAAAATCCAAAATCTAAATTGGTATATATGCTGTTATATGTGTTTTATATAACAAAAAGATTTACATTGAAATTACCTTATTAAAATTGTGGAATAAACAAGCAAATAGATAATACATGCTCTAACTTAACTTTGTAAACTTAAGAGTAAAGTTCTCTTAACTAATTATTTTTTAAACCACAAATCTCTTCTGTAGATAACATTAATTGGAAGGTTTTCTTAGAAGCTGTAAATCACACCATATTTTAACCTTGGGTTCTAAAACCAATTATTGCAAGGCAACTTCTGTTAAACACTTTAAACTCCTTTTTTTTTTATTTTTTTTTTTTAAACTTTCAAAAAACCACAATAATTTCTCTAGCAAAATCCTAAAAACTGCAATTGCATAAACTCATAATTACTTAAAACACAAAATTAACTCCAAAAGGGTATATAAACACCTTTTAAAAACTCAATGAATCATGACCCTGTAACAAACTGGGTATTATCCAGGCACTTCTTCCCAGAGAGGGAGTGGGGCGGGGGGCGGAGTGAACCGCTCATATCTCAGTCGGAGTCAGAACTCAACTGGTCGGCTACTTCCTGTTTGCCGTGCCTTTTCTTGGGCCCCGGCCCCGCTACCACCTCTGTGGGCAGGCTGTTCCCTCCCCCCTGGTTCCACTCCGCCTCCACCCCGCCTCTCACCCCACCTTTCCCTCCGCCTTCTGCTCCCCCCTCCTCCCTTTGCATTCCAATCTCTGTGCCTCTGCTCCCATTCGCTGCGTCTTATCTCTTTCACTTCAGCTTCTCTTTCTTCTTCACATTCCTTTTCTCTCCCATCCCCCCGACTGTGCCCACCTTCCAAGGCCAGCTTTAGTTCTTTGTTAGAGACATATTTTTCCCGCGCTACAACTTCTTTCTCTGAGCCATCTTTATGTCTTTGGGGGGATGCTTTCTTCTTATTTTTTCTGCAACACCTCTGGCTATTTCTGTTAACTTTTTCCAAAAATCTTCTGCTCTTCGCTGTTTCTCTGAGAGCAGATAAGAATTTAGGGACTGAGGGGACTCCCGGCCCCCCTCCCGGCTCAGTTGAGCTTCTCCCGTCTGGGGGCTGTAAAGCTCTGACCCTAAATTTCAGGGTAGCCAGCAAACAGTTCCTTGTCGTTTCCCAAATTTGTTCAGCAAGGATTTTAGCACTTCTGTCCCACACCTTAGGGTGGATAAACTTTACAAACTCATTTACGACTTCAACAACCTAAAGTCTTGCAATGACAAGCAAATTAGGTTTGCAACTTAATTACAATCTAACCTTTTTGATGATTCCATCATCCTTCTGGGCCCAGGATCTTCACGCCAAGAACAGTCCAGCTTTCTTGGCCGCTGTCCGCTGACTCAGGGTATTCTTGCTTTTTTAATTTCTTCTCACGTTTCTTCCCGCTTTTTCTCCCGGGTTTCGGTACCAGATGTTGGGTTTCAAGCAAGAAAAGCACCCCGATCAGCTCCAGCACACGGCGGTCACTCTCGTCCATTCGGTCCATATCTCACAGCATCAATGTGATGGATGACGAATATGGCGATTTATTGCAGGGAAACTTAACATTTTATAGCCTGGGGTCACTGTGTTACTCCCATCTACATACGTCACACCTGGGTGCTATTGGCTAATTACAGAAGGTTTTACTATCCTAGCAGAGAGGGGTTTTTGCTAACTTTCCGTTACATCCCGAAATCTTCAGATCGCCAGGCCTTAAACTACAACAGTCTGGTTTAGCTACCAGCTTTGTAACTGGGAGGTTGGCTGCAGCCTGAGTAATTGGGGTAACTGTTGATTTATCTCCCTGTCCCCTTTCTCCTGTTTGCTGCCCTACAGTATCCAGCAATGTACGATAAGCATATGCCAGGGCCCAGCTTGCTGCAATGATTTTTTTTTCCTTGGAATCATCCTGACACTTCTCTTTCAGGTATTTCCCCACCTCAGCTGGATTCACAATTTGTTCATGTGGAAAGTCCCAAACCATAGGGTCAGAAAATTGCTTCAGGACTTGGCCCATATCCTCCCATTCTCCACCCCACTCAGGATTTTCCATGCTTGGTTCAGGGGTCTCATCAGTCCCTCTAGAAATCTCAGCCCTCATTCTAGAGAGGCTGAAGACTGTATAGAGGAAACTTACCAGATTAAATGCCAGAAAGATTGTCTCTTTAACATTCAGGGGAAACTGAGCACTCTCCAATAGTGATGTAACCGATTCAGAGGAGAAGAAGGAAAGGAAAGGTTGAAAAGCCTCATCCCCTGCTCCTCCTCTAACAAACTGGGTGCATAACCATACCCATGAATCCTTTATATTTGGAACAGACTCCAGCACCTGAATAAACTACTTAGAAATCATAATCACTAGGCCCAGCCCAATAGCTATTCTAATCCGTGCCCCTCTACTGTAGAAGCTATGTGTTAGGGACAATACCGGGGCTAGTTGTGGATAAGAAAATAAACCAAGGGACCATAAAGGTATTAAAACCTCAAAAAAGCCTAGTGACCAGAAACACATGAAGGCCTGCACCCCAAAAGACATTATTAATTCAAGCAGCATGGCTGGATGGCTAGGGACTGCTTTATCTTATCCCAATACAAAGTAATTGCCACTTCAATACAATCAGTACAGGGTTTTTCCACTCTCGTGCCACGCGCTGGGTGCCAATGAATGTATTTGTCCTGGTTTAGGGCAAATTTGGGAGAAAACCTTCAATGCCCCCCCCCCCAGGGAGCAAACCCACGTGGCCCTTTTTTTCCCACCCCCCAACCGGTTCGGGAAGAGATTTCTCTGAGAGAAGTGGAAAAAACCTGTTTATTTCACAGGCACAGCACTACCCAGCACAAGAACGAATGATATCAAATTACAAAACCTCTTGCTGTTCAGAAGAGATGACAAACTTCAGAGGGTCTCTTTCCTGTGGGTGTTCGCTCTGTTATCACTCCCTCTGGTGCTGGAAAATGCCGCTGCCCAGGCTGGGCTCCCGGTAGTCCACGGGTGCAAGCTCCCAGTGCTCCCCCAAGTCCCCAGTTCAGAGCAGGTTCGATTCGTTTCAGAAAAGGGAAAGAAAACAGTCCAGGAAGACCTCTCTGCTCCGGCTAGTTGGAAAGCCAAGGCGATCTGTGTCTTGTTGTCTGTCTGTGCTGTAGTCAAAACTCCCGATGCGGGGGGAGCAAGTACAGTCTCTGATAACAGACTCGGTGCTTCTTTTCCACTCACTTTTACTCTCAGATGAAATTTTAAGAATACAAAACCTGTGTCTGGGTTAGGTGGACGAATGGGGATACAATTTAACATCATAATCAACCCAGGACAACAGAAGGGAAAACCATGCTTGAGGAATCTCATAGCATAGCCACCTCTGCTGCAGTGACTGGCTGGGTTTGTGCGGGGAGAGCAGTGGCTGAGTTGTCAGCTGGAACTTCAGCGAGGCTTTGTCCTGGCCTCCCATAACATGCTCCTGAGGCAGCTGAGGGAGAGTGGGGTGGAGAAGTGGACAGTGGAGCTCCAAATTCAGAGGGTTGTGACCTCAGGGGGCCGTGCTGGGGCCAGCCTTGTTTGCCTTGTTCCCCAGTGACCTGGCAGAAGGGACGGAGCGCTCCCTCAGCACGTTTGCTGATAGCACAGAAGCGGGAGCAGAGGCTGATGCACCACAAGGCTGTGCTGCCCTCCAGAGTGACCTGGACAGGCTCAACAGCCAAGCAGAGAGGGACCTAATGAAGTTGCTCAGGACAAAGCCTCTAGAAGAGCTTGAAGCTTTGTAATTGCTAGGCAAGAATAGTTGTTTTGCATATTGGAATGTATAAGGTCATGTGGTGATGTTCAGTCATGGGAACCACTCAATCTCTGTAAGTTACAGAACCAGCTCCTTAACTGTGTAAAGAAAGTCTTTGAGGCAAACTGCAAATTCAGAAACTTCTCCTAATATGAAGTTGGATTTTCACCATTTTCTGGCATGCTGGATGAAGCATAGGGATTCCAAAAGGAATGTGAAAGCAAGCCAATAAATCTTCTTTTAGAGTTCACACGTGTTTCCTGCTTGTTCCTTGAAGAACTTGCCAAAAAATGTTACTTTTGAAATCCATTCAAAGACCTAATAGGAAAAAATATTGGCCAAAAGTGTTAGCCTGTGTTTCTGAATAGGAACATGTTTCTTGTGTCAATTCAAGATTTGTACCAGGGTTTGGGGATTTTGGTGTGGATGCTTTCAATGTAAGTTGCTTCTTTGCAGGACTTTGAATAATTAGACTTTTAATAATCAGATCATGCACCAGAGACAACATTTTACTGCGTCCTGCTGTCCAGTGCTGAAAAGGGTTGAGGAAGAGTCGGTGGCTGTGTGTCGATGCATAACTTGCGGGAGAGGCACCGGAGCACTTCCCAGGGCCTGGAGAAGCAAACGGGTTCCTGGTGCTGAGGACAAAGTGTCCACAGCTCGGGATTGCATGGCTGAGCTCTTCTGGCTCCTTCTGCTTCAATGCCTTGCCGAGACACAGGTTCCCTGCAGGGACCCAGGTGCAGCTTCCCAACTCTCCCCTTTCCTTCTGCCTCCACCCTGCCTCCTGGGTAAAGGCATTCCCTGGCATTGCACCTGCTGTGCCTCCCTCCTAGTTCAGTGAAGGCATTGTTTTCCACCCAAGGGGGCTCTCCCCTGGAGACAGGAACATGGATGAAGTCCCGGTGCCCCAGCATCAGGCAGGTGCAGGGTATCTCTGCTTGTCAGCCCCTGCCCTGTTTCCCTGGGATCCCGCTGACTGTTCTAGCAGTCAATGATCTGCACTTTGCAGGAGCGTGTTTGCAAAGACGTGAATGCGAAAACTCTACAAGAACTGTTTGTGTGTGTCCTGTCGTGACTTTTTTCAAAATATTTGCTAGAAGGAAAGCATGGACCAAGCTGACAAAGTTCTTTAATGTGGGAAAAGCATTTGACTCCTAAGCTGAGTACTGTTGCAAGCTCTTCAGTCAGATATAAGGTAATCTTTCATTGAATTTCCTGGGTGTCCATTGAGTCAGTGTAAAGAATGAGCTTTCTCAGGAGCTTAATGCCAATTTTTCCACTTAATATGAAATGTCAAATTCATTAGATGGTTAGATGACAGGAGAATTGAGGTTGGGAGGCAGCTGCAGTGGTCCCCAGCTTCATCTCCTGTTCCCAACAGTGATCAGCACGGGCATGAAATCAGGTTCATCTCAGTTTACTGCAGAGAGGTCTTGAGGAAAACGTTGGTGCACCAAGAGCAGGTTTGGAATCTGTGCAGTGCAAGAGACTCTGCACAAGCTCTCTGGGCAACCGACTGCTGGGGACAGGAGCCCTGGCGTGGCCGTGCCTGAACAGCACCTTTCTGCCTACAGTGCCACCCTCGATGGCTGCCTTAGAGCCTGGGATTGGACCCTGCACTTGCTGCAGGAGTCTCTGGCCTGGTTCCGTGCTGACCAAAGGCTTGGAACCATCTCAGAACCTCGGTTCCCAAGGGGGTGGCCTCAAGTGGTTGCCGGGCAACTGAGGCCATGGCTGCCTGAATCTTGGGAGCAAGATGCTGATGTCAGAGTGGCCATTGTGACGCGTGCGACCAAAGCCCCAAAAGGGAAGGCTGGGCTCAGGCCGTGTGTCAGTGCGACCTGGCAACGGGAGGAGAAGGTAAGGCAGGGAAGCAGCTGCCCAGGGACCAGAGGGGCCCCACACCTCGAGGCTCTGGGCCTGTGCTGCAGGCTCACCTGCCTCTCCCTTCCCAGAATCAGTGGAGGAATATCCAGAGGAGACGGCGGTGTTCCTCAACGCTGCGACGGGAGCAGAAGGCGGACAGGAGCAGGGCTCACGCAGGGCTGACCAGGGAGTAGCACCCTCGTAGCTCTGGGCCTGTTCTGCAAACTCCCATCACTCTTCTTTCTCCCACAGAGAGAGAGAACCAGCACCTGGTGGAGACAGCGGCGTTCCTGGACAGGGACTCACCTCTGACAGCCGCCATGTGCGACAGGGAGCAGGAGGGCCCTGATAGCAGGGAGACAGGTGAGGGCAAAGCAGCCCTCCCACAGCCTGGCCCAGGGGCTGTCGGGGTGGCCAGCGTGGGGCCCAGAGCAGAGGCCAAGGGAGGCAGGAGCTGCTCAGCCAGGCCAGGGCTGGGAGCCTCCTTCCTCCTCAAGTGGGGCCCAGCTGGGCCAGGGGGCAGCTGTTGGGAGCCCCGTGCCCGCAATGGCCGCTGCTCTCCAAGGCCTCCAGCCCTGCCCATCAGCCAGGCACGCAGGCAGGGACAGAGCAGCCCTTGGGGCCGATGCTGCGGGCTGAGAGCCCCACAGAGCTGCTCATGCCCGCTGCCATTGGCTCTGTCCCCTGCAGCATGCGTGCTGTGTCGCCGTGCAGAGGCTGACCCGGACATCTGCGGCGACAAACATGAGAAATACGGGCTCTGTGCCCACGTCTTCTGCCTGGTGAGTGGCTCTGGGCACTCTCTCCAGCATTGCAATGGGCAGTCCCTGCCACCCTGTCCTCATCAGCTCTTCTCCCTTTCTGCAGTATTTTGCCACACTGGTTTTCCAACAAGCCAATAAACGTGTTGGACTCCTGGGTTTTCTGCCTCAAGAAATCCAACTTGCAGTCAGGCGGGCGGCACAGAAGGTGAGAGCCTGGCAAAAGAGCAGGGACATTTGTGCCAGGAGAGGTTGGCCAGAGCTTAGCCCAGACCCCCAGCAAGAAAGGCCGGCCATGCAGCCAGCTGTGGGACAAAGTCTGGCTCCCAGCAGCTCTGTGGAGCCTCTGGCACAGGAGCTTCCCTCACCAGCTGGCTCTGTGGGCTGAGAGCCAGCAGCGGCCACATCCTGCGCCCTGCCCGGAGCCCTGGGGCTGCCTGGGGAGGCCCCAAGGCTGCCGCTGATGGGGCTGCCTGGCTCATTCCAGCACTGCTGCGTCTGTGGCCAGAGCGGGGCCACTATCCTGTGCTGCAGGGAAGGCTGCAACAGATGGTTCCACCTGCCCTGTGCCAAGGAGGGCGGCTGTGTCACGCAGTACATTGCCCCATTCAGGTAACTCCTCTCCCCTTCTGGCCACCCTTGGGGAAGGACCAAGTCTTTCTCATTATGCCCGTCCTTTTGCCCCCAGGTCCTACTGCCCTGAGCACCGTCCAGAGCAGATCGTGCAGGTGACTCCAGAGCCGGGCACCGAATGCCCCATCTGCATGGAGCCAGTGGAGGATAGAAAGACCTTCAAGACCATAGTGTGCCCGGCGTGCAAAAGAGCCTGGTTCCACAGGGACTGCCTCCAGGTGGGAGCCCTGCCCTCAGGCCTGGGACACAGCAGGTGCTCAGCAGCACCAGGGCCTGGCTCACACTGCTTCTGTTTGCCCTGCAGGGACAGGCCATGTGTGCTGGTCTTTTGTCCTTCTGCTGCCCCCTCTGCAGAGACCGTGAGACATTTCCTGTCGAAATGTTCTTTATGGGGATCCGAACCCCCATCAGGTTGGTGTCCTTCAGTGTGACTCACAAGACAGGGGGTCTAAGTGCCATACTGTGCCAGGCCCTGCCCCAGTAGTCCAAGCCGGCCCCATCCAGGGAGTCTGGATTTCCGCCTCTCAGGGGACTTGGAAAAGCATTGGAGGAAGAGCAGGGTCACCCTGTTACCTCCATGGGGTCAGGGCAGCAGAAACACATCAGCTTTTCCTTTCTCCATCAGACTGCCAACATGGGAGGACAACAATGCCTTCGCGGACCTGAGATTGAGGCACAACAGGTGCAATGCCAGGGAATGCCTTTACCCAGGAGGCAGGGAGGAGGCAGAGGAAGAGGGGTGAGTTGGGAAGCTGCACCCGGGGCTCTGCAGGGAACCTGTGTCTCAGGAAGGGCTCACAGCAGAAGGAGCCAGAGGAGCTCGGCTGCACAATGTCCCGTGCTGGGACACTTTGTCTTCAGAGCCATCAACCCGTTTGCTTCCCCAGGCCCTGGAAGCTGCTTCTGTGCTCCTCCTGTGCTGCCGAGGGCACCCACAGGCGCTGCTCTGGCCTGAGAGCGAGGACAACCCACTGGGAGTGTGACAGCTGTGCTGGTCTCGGCACGGGTATGAGGCAAAGCAGGCGGGTGTCCCTGGGCTGGGGCCAGTGCCCAGGCTGGGCACGGCAAAGCCCATGGGCTCCTGGAGGGCTGGGGGCAGTGCTCTGGTCGGGCATGGCCTGGTCCAGGCCTGGCAGGCCTCTGACATTCCTGTTTGGCCTTACAGCCCCCAGGGATGAGCCGGAGCTCAATGGCCCCAGCCTGATCAGACAGTCAGGACCGGAGCCTGCTCATGGCCTTTCAGAATCTGAGGCCATCAGGCCAAGCTCCAGCAGCGCAGTGCCATCGCGTCTGGCTCCCCAGTCTCCAACTCCAGGGACCAGCAGCCACAGAAGCCTCCGGCGTCCAGCTTCTTCCTTGGCAGACACCGGCAGCCCACGCACACCAAGGGCAAGATCCAGCAGCTGGACGGGCCCTGAGGACAGGGTCCGTTCCAGACGTGCTGGGCCTGACCGCAGGCGAAGCCGCTCTCACCAGCAAAGGCGGGCCTCAGATGGAGCCGTCCGATCACGGAGTCGCCATGACAGGAGCAGCAGGAGAACATCAAGTGCAGAGAGGCCCAGGCAAAGGGAGACACCGTCGCGGGCTTCCCGCAGACACAGCCGCTCCCAGCAGCAAGCTCATGCCCAGAGTCCACCTGCCCGCTCGAGGAGTTGCCGAGACAGGAGCAGCAGGAGAACATCGAGGGCAGAGAGGCCCAGGCAAAGGGAGACATCCTCAGGGACGTCCCCCAGACGCAGCCGCTCCTGCCCGCAACGTCGGGCCTCAAATCAACCTGTCCAATCCAGGAGTCACCAGGACAGGAGCAGGAGGACAGCAGAAAGTGCTGAGACGCCCAGGCGCAGGGGGACACCATCGGGGACGTCGCGCTGGAGCAACCGCTCCCGCCAGCCACGTCGGGCCTCAACTCGGACCTCTAACAGCAGCATGTAGTGTCATCTTTTCTTTCTAGTCCTTCTGTTTCCTGCCATAAGTGAAGGTGAGAAGGGTCAGTACAGGGACCTCGAGATTTGCAGGTCTGTGGGAAAACCCAAATTAGCTCTTGGCATTTCTATGATTCTTGGTTTCTGTTATCCTGTATTGTTAAGGGAAAAGCCACTTAAGGACATAGCTAATTAAGAAGGACACTCATTGCTGCCTTTAGACAGATATTTCCCCACTGCTTACCCTTGAACATGAACCAGTCCTTAATGGCTTGGATACGTTTAGGGAGACATGAAGAGCAAGGTGGCTCTTAGGGAAGCTGTCTTTGAAAAGGCCGTGTGCTGAGTTGCTATCCTTAAACAATCTCATTTCAGTAAAGCCTTCCTTCAGTAAAGCAGAAGAAGAAAGAAGAGAGTGAGACACTGCCTCAAGTGTCTGGAGAAATCGATTGCGACACTGCTGCTGATTTTAAAGACTTGCTTGGACCTTCAAGGGCCAAACCAGAAAAGACAGTGGAAATAGTCTGGGACAAAGAGGATGCGCAGGACTCTGCCCAGACGAACGTCCAGGACCTTTGCCTGAAACCGACAGAACTCAGGAGTCGAGTGCTTTCAAGTTTTCCTTCTTTGGAGACACAGAGGAGTTGGGCATCAAAGAAGGTAACAGCAGAACCCTCCTAACGGAGCCATTTCTAAGGAACGGCTTCTGGCAGGCACTGTAGAGCAATATGGTGTAAAGAAGGTCATAATGCAGAGGATGATCAGCAGCAGAAGTCAG
>NC_142212.1:1202138-1227138 GCF_049639895.1 Pseudopodoces humilis
CCTACTGTAAAACCAACTTAGAGCCGCTCATTTGCTATTGAAGAGCAGCTCGAACAGGACACGGCCCTTGTTGCTGAGATGCACCCAAAAGGGTGGGTTTAGCTTTGTTACTGAAGCTTGTTTTCCACTGCGTTATCTGCTTGCTTGAACATCATTTCCCCGTAGTTATCGATTTCCTGCTTGTGCATGAAATTCATGTGTCAATTCACTTCCTGACTCCCTAAGCTTATTTTGCTTTTCTTAAAACCAAAAGACAGTGAAAATCAAACTGTTCTGCAGCTGCTGAATTATTCTCTACATCATGTCTTTACCAATGCTGAGGGGCTCCATCGTGCAGCTGCTTTGTAGGAACTGCACTTGAGATCATCTCACTGAGTGGATGGCGAGGGACGCTGTGTAAGTCCCTGGATATTAACACCGCGAGAAGAGGAAAGATCTTTCAATTCCAGTCTTTCTTAAACAGATGTAGTATATAAAATGTTCCAGTTACATAAAGGGAGGACAACAGGGGCTGCAGCAGAAGAGGAGCTGTGTGAGTCAGAAAAGGAAAAGACGTGCTGTGGTGGCTAAGGATCGACCCCCAGCCCCTCTCGTGGCAGGTCTAGTGCCTGCTGGAGCCTCTGTCTCATCTGAGATGCCACCTCAGCAGCCCAAGCCCGCCCAGCTCCAGCATCCGCCACCACCACGTCCTGCTCCGCTACCCCTCAGAGGAAAAGGGCTGGAGAGCTGCGGACCCGCTCTGGGCCACGTCCCTCCTCCCCACCTGCATCGGGGCTCGGCTGGGCTCGCCTTGCTTCGGCTCAGTTCGGCTCCGTTCGGCTCCATTGGGCTGGGCTCGCTTTGCTTCGGCTCAGTTCGGCTCCATTTGGATGGGCTCGTCTTGTTTCGGCTCGGTTCGGCTCCATTCGGCTCGGTTCGGCTCCATTCGGCTCGGTTCGGCTCCATTCGGCGCGGTTCGGCTGGGCTCGGCTGAGCGCCACTCGGCTCCGCTCAGTCCGCAGCTCCGGCCCGGTGGACGCGGAGCGGAGGGTGGTCGGTAGGCGCCGGAGTTGTCCGGAGACCTTTCGGGCCGCCCCCGACTCTGGGAAGGCGGCGCCATCTCGCGTCTGGCAGGGCAGACGCTGGGCCGGCGTCGGCAACGGCGCCCGACCTTGCTCCAGCGGGCCTGGGCTCTCCGCCCCACCCCGGGGGCAGCCGGGCACTGCTCGCCGCTGGTGCCGGCGGCGGCGGCTGAGGGGCAGCGGGGACGTGCGGTGGGGGCGGGCAGCAACGAGCTCTTGCGGGCCGGACTCGCGGGGATTGCCCGGATCCGCGGCAGCCGGGGCTCCCTCGCACCCCCTCAGGGGGTCGCGGGCCCCATGAGGCTCTGCGGAGGGGGCTGGGGGTTGCCAGCCCCGGGGCGGGAGGCCACTAAAGCTCCAGGGACCTCGGCAGAAACAGGTGCAGGGCAGCGCAGCTGAAGACGGGGTGACCGTCTGCTCTAGGTCTGTCCTCGGATCCTGCTCAAAAATAGGCGCTATTGAAACGGACACTCCGATCAGCCTTTTGCTGACTGGTAGGAGAGTTCTCTCTGCTAATGTCCCCTGGAAAAAAAAACCTGCATGTAATCTTTCCGTATGACAGAACGAGATGTGGTGAGGGGTTTTAGGACTTAACCTTTGACTCTCCTGCTTTCCTAGTCTGGCGTTCGGGGAGAGAGATGTCGTTGAAACCATTCACCTATCCATTGCCCGAAACAAGGTTTCTTCATGCTGGCAGGCATGTGTACAAATTTAAAATCCGGTATGGCAACTTCAACAGGTACGTGTGTTACAGCCAAGAAGTCAGCCTGCTGTCTGTTGACTGCATGTGGTAGTGAGTTAATACAAGACCTTAAAACACAGAATACAAGTGGGTAGAAAGTTCACACAGAGCAATCCTTGGAATAAGGGATGTTTTTTAAGAGTAATAAATGAGGAATTTATCTGCCTGTTAAGTATTTTTTCCTGTTCAGTGGGAATTATGTTTTGTTGCTGTTTAAACTCTTACATGAAATGTAGTTTCATTGCATTTTGACTGTGATGGTTCCAGCTCTCTCTGTTTCACAGTTCTCCCAGTCTCAGTCTCACTGAAAGTGCTGCCAAGGAGTCAGAGGTAGGAGCTGAGACAGGTCCATAGGACCTCAGATGGGTGTTAGGTGAACAAATGCTTGTTGTGGCACTGACAGTATTTTGTCAAATGCAGCATTTCAGGTGTGAATAATAGGGAACTTCCCTGGAGAGTCTGAGTGTAGAAAAAAAAATTACATTAATGAAAAGTATTCCTCAACAGACAAAATTTAGTGTAGAAGAGTCATGCTTTGGTTTGAAATATTCCAAAGAAGCTACTGACTCTTAAAATTAGACAAATGGAAACTCCTGTTTCCATGTTTCAACATTTCCTGTTGAGTTAGTCACACCTAGTTTCTATCTGATTCCTCTTCAGAGTCATTCTTGCAGGAGCTCTTTCTCAGGATTTTAGTCTCAACCTCAAAACTGACCATCAATTTCAAGTTGTCAGGCTTGACTGGCTGTTAATACCTCTTGGTTTTTCGGGACCTGTGGCAATACTGGTGAGCTGGCTTGATGGAGGCTAATCTAATACTAAATTGCATGTGTTTTCCTTGCAGCTGTGGAACCCATGGGTGTTCTTTTAATGATGCCATTGCTTTGTGTCCAAGCACAAATTGATGGTCACAATTGATGAGTTGTGTTATTATCTTCTTCCTGAGACATAAGAAGGCCTCTGCCATTACTAAGAAATTGAGACAAATATATTGCCTGCTTAAAAATGCTCCTTCCTATTAATTTCTAAAGATATTCAGAATATAGTAAAAGCATTAAAAACCTTACTGAAGAAAATGTGCTGATTTTAATTGATAGGAAGAATTGCAGGGTTTTTTTCACTTTTGAAAATATTAAAAGGTATTACAGGAAAAAGTTTTGTGTTTGTAGAGGAGGAGTTTGTTGGGGCTTAACTGCAGTTCCCTTGTAACTGATTTGGGTCAATATTCAGAGAAAGAAGAGTAGGTAAATGCTATGTGTGTTTTGCTGGAAAAATGAAATGACACTCCTTAAATTTAAAACTTTTAAATTTAATTTTCCTCATTTTTCCATAGTAATTCTTCTATATTAATTCTAGATTAAGATACTCATTCACCTAAATTTCTTTGAGTCTGTCAGTGCAGTGCACTCTAAAATGGCAGGAGGGAGTGGGGAGGAGAAGGGGAGAAGGAAAAGCAGAGTATATAGAACCTGGTCTTCCATAATTCACACCAACTGTAAAGTAATGTTAATTTTTTCCCCAAGCCTTGAAAGTGTACTTGACAGTGGAATTGTGACGATGTTTTTAATATTTTTCCTTTGTTTATTTTTTTGGCCTCTCCAGGAAGTTTTTCGAGTAATCCTTGGAAATCTTGATGATTTACATCCATTTTCTACAGACCACTTCACTGTCTTTCCATGTATCCTTTCTTCCCTACTCATAGAAGATTCAATGACTTGTATCTTGTCTCCTTTGGGACCAGTCAGGAGACCTTTTCCATCTTCCCTAAAGTTTGCAGAGGCGTTGGGCTGCTGTCCACAGACAGTGCTGTAAAAGCTCTGTGCAGTTGCACAGCATGGTCATATAGAAGCTGATACTGTACATGAATATTGGCATGCACAGCTTTTGAGGAGTGTGGTTTCCTGGGATTCCACTTTTGATACAGAAGTGCTGTGGCATTTGAGATTGGATTATTCTAGCTAGCAGCTGTACTACAGGCTCCTCTGCTTTCTAGGTGTTTTTTCATCAGAATGCACGGACTGGCCTTCATTTTTGTCTTCTGGCTTGTGCAACTGGACAGAGTTTAGTTGTGTCTGCTACATATTCTGCAGGTTATTAATTTAAATAATTTGATAAAAGAGATAACTTCATATTTCTGTTGTAGTTGCTGTTGTGTAATGGGTTAAGAAGTTACTCTCCTGAGGCTGTTGTTGAAGAGAAAAGTAATTCAGTTAAATGTTAGGATTTTCCATCTTAAAGGTGTGTCAGCTTTTGGATCAGACCTGGCATCACCTCCTGTGATTCTGAGTGCCCAGGAGGGGAATGCCAGCTCCAAGGCATTCCCCTCCTGTCTTTGAAGACTGCATTATGCCTCCTAATAGCAGACAGGAATGAGGCCATCCTCTTTCTCTGTTTGAAGCAGGTACATACGACAGCAACCTATTCCTGTTAGAGGCAGGAAGATAATGTAGCCAAGAGCATCATTATACAGGAGGCACCCAACCCAGCCATTACTGGTTTGCTTCTCTAAGCTCAGCCAGTTCTGCCTGTGTGTTGAGGAGTGTTTGGTTCACAAACTTGTATTTCTGGAGCTTGTAAGTCCATCCACATGCTCAGGCAGCACTGGGCCTGGAAGAGAACTGTGAGCTCAGAGGCCTGGCACGAGGAGTTGTCTTACAGTTGGTGTGTCGGGCTCCTCTCTGTAGAGTGACTCTTTGTTAATCACCAGCTATGAGTCCTTCAAGCCAAAACCCAGGCAATTTCAGTCCTTAAAGGAACTGATTGTATCAATGATTCATCATCTTCTGTCCCTGGGATGTTAGTTTCTGCTAGCAAATGTGGACTGACAGTATACATTTCACCTTTTTCTCCCTGAGATCAGAGGTATGTGAAGAGACATGTCCAGCACCATTTGTTCTTCCAAGCAGAAGCTCCTGGATGTCAGACCTGTACTCACGTGAAGGAAAGGCTATAACTGTGGTGGCTGTCATGTAAATTATCTTTTTCCCCATTTTGAACTGTGAAGTAATTTAATGATGCTGCTTCTATGAATCCAAATATTTTTCAATTTTTAAATAAAATTTTAAAATAAAATTTTAAAATAATTCCTTTTTAATTAGGAAGACTGCTGAGGGCGTTTTTTATTCATAGGTTTAGAAGAGCCTGGCATGGTTTTTTGCAGGAGGGTGCCAGTACTAAAGGTAAACACAGTTAAGGGAACAGAACACTCTTAATACAGGTGACTGACGGGGCAGTGTGGATAAGTAAACCTGGGTAAGTGTTTCCTGTAGTGCGTTACACAAGTTCATAGTAGCAGGTTGTATTTGCTCCCTTGTGCACATGTGCAGTGTGCTGTGTCTTTTGAAGCTTTAGGAGACATGGTCAGGACTCGTGTTCCTTTGAAATGTTAGTGTTGTGTTTTTAAGTCTTACCATCCTTCTCAGATTTGAGTAAATGGGAGCGAGTATCAAAGATGAAATTCAAACATGAGAATGTCCATCTTGTGCCTTATCCCTACATTTGTACGTTGTACCTAGAATTGAACTCATTTCAGCAAAGTATATCTTGTGGTAAGTCACTGTGATTGTGTTTGGGTAATTTTGGGAAACATCTGTGATCTATGTCTTGCTTTCCTCTTTTCCTTCCCCTACTGTATCTGAATCAGAGAAAGCAAAACTGCATGTGGGGTGACTGTACCATGAGTTTGAAACAGTGCATAACAGGGTGTTCTTTATTGTCTCGTATTGTTTTTCTAAAATTCCCTGAATTTCCTGTTGTCTTTCCAACCACAGCTGACTCTTTAGTTGGTATTTTTACGAAGCAGTGCCCATTGGCTCCCAACCTTCATTTTAACGTCAGTATATTGGGCTGGAGCCAGCACATGCATGTATATGGGACACCTTTTTCTTCCTTGTGCTTTACTATGTTTGTTGACAGAGAACATCACACTCTTTGTTGCTAATTTACTAAAGAAAGAATGGATTTCTGTAAAAAAATAATGATAGTAAACATGGTAATAGCCTCTTTTATATAATTAGCAAACATTTTCACCTGAACAGTGTCTCATTTTCCAGGTTTTCTGTGAATTCTCTGAACAACCTCGGGCCGCAACTAAGGCCTCTGTGGGACTCTTAAACTTCTGTGGACATTTAAACTTCTTTTGTGAAAACTGCGTATTCTTACTATTTCCTGTTCTGATTATCAAGCTCTGAAAAAAGTTACTGGTTTTTTTTTTTTTAATGACTGCTTAGCAGATAATGTGATCTTTATAAAACTGCCAACTTGCAATTTCTTAGACTATCAAACATCCCATGTTTGGATGTAAAAGCTTCTAGCCATGGAGAGTTCACTAACTTGCCTCTACACCTGTTCCAGTATTTAATTGCCCTATCCAGATAGTTGTAGTGCATTACTATTCTAAAATTAGGAACAGTATAAGGCTCTGTTACTTTCAGACTTGATGTTTCAAATTTCTGTTGGTGGGGATTTGTCTTCAGGGAAATACATGTGAACCCCATACATCCTACAGCTGGCCAGTATTCTCTAGGGGCTGTGTTCCAGATGTCCTTGCATCTTCCATCTGGTGCCCAAAGCACAGCGAGATGCTAACTGTTCTTCAGGCCCTTGTCTTCTGAAGACACCTTTGACTTCTTGAAGACAAGCAATTGTCACATCCCATTGATATCTGGTGTTCATAGCCAGGAATTCTGGTTCAGGAAGAGCTGTATTTGAACATTTTCAATTTCAGTGTATCTTGTACAGGTCCAGTAGTTTATCTTGCTCCTGGAAGAGGAACTGCAGTGCAAAAATGTATTTTTCAGTTGGTTAAAGTCCAGTCTAAATACTCACCAAGTTTTATATCTCTCTTGCAGGTGAAGAAGTAAAAAAGGACAGTGATAAGCTTGTAAGTTGTGCATCTGGTTTTGTTTTGTTGTTGTAAGTATTCTTGAGAAGCAGAATATATGCCTTTAGGCAATGCTAGAGTTCTCCTACCACTAGGAGTTAGTCAGTCAGTGTAAAGTGGCACCAAATTCTCACCTGGAACCATCAAGGGAGAGAAGTTCTTGTGGTAGTTCTGCTGGGCCTGGAAAGCAGTCTTGTATCAGGACCTAAGAGCCTGCTGCCTTCAGTTCCCCTGATTTTCTGCCAGCCTGAGTGAGCTGTCCAGTGTTTTCGTCACTGGAAGAATCTGTGAGGTTGATATTGCTGAGTAATTTAGTTCCCCAGGTACTGTGTTGTAAACAGCAAAGTTATGCTTATTTGAGGAGTTTTTGTGTAATGAGAGCTCAGGGTAGGTTTATTTTCAATATAGGTAAGTAGCTGAAGTGAATTAATGAAGAATAATTCAAATCCAAATTTCCCCAAAGAAGTGTCCAAATTCCCCTAAGGATTTTTTTTTCTATCTCTGCATTCCTGCTACTTACATTCCTTGGCAGTCCTCTGAAAATGGAGGAAATAAGATATCCTAGAAAGAAATACTTTGTTTAAAACTGTTGAGCATAATTCTCTGGCTGACCTGCCAGTGCTTGCTTTAGTCCTGAATCCTTTTTTGGTTTTCAGTGTATAAGCAGGAACAATTTTTGCAAAATATGACGGTACATTAACTATGAATTTTGTTGTAAAATAGAAAAGTCAAAATCAATTGTTATCAATACCCAGTTTGCAATGTTTTGAAGGTCAGGAGAAGAAATGAAGTGCCAGAAAGTACTGCAATGAAAGAAGCAGTGAAGAGGAGAAGAGTGGAAGTCAGAGATATCTCATGCCCACAATCATGTGTGGACGGGTCAGTTGACTCCAAAAGAGTCTCCCAGGACACATATTAATATTTTTAATGTCTCTTGTACTTTCTTCATGTTTCATTTCTGTGCAATCCTTTGCCCCATTTTTCTTCTTCCTTTTCTTCCATGGTAACACAATCTAAGCATCGTTGCTTATATTGGGAAAAAAGTGGTCCTGTACTTTCCAAGTTCCCATACCATTAACCAAAGCTCTGCCTGTTTAATTCCTCTGTGTTCACATCACCTTTTGAGTCACAGTGAGGTGATAGCTCAGCAGCCAGACAGAACAGTGCACTGACTTGCACACCTGAGTTTAGAACAGCAAGAGAAGAACTGGAACCAGTTTTCCACCTGCCTCCCAGCCTGCTCCATTGAGCCAGATGACGAATTCTGCCCTCTTGGCTCAAGGCTGATAGCAAAACACCTTGGAACTTGCTCTTTTCCAACTGCTTTAAAGTCTCAAGAAATTGCATATGTTGTGTGTACACAGGAGTATTCTCACACAACTTCACCATGTGTTTCTTCTGTAGCTGTACTTCTCATGGTGATTCCCAAGTAGATCTCTCTCTTTGGATTTTACAGAATGGTTGAGGTTGGACAGGTCCTTTGATACCATCGAGTTCAAGCCCTCCTGCTCAAGCAGGGTCACCCAAAGCAAGTTCCCTCAGGTCTTGAGTAGACTCTGAGGGTGGAACCAGCACAACTGTAGAGAGCCACTTGCAGTGTATGACCACAGTTCTAGTCAAAAAGGTTTTTCTGTGTTCAAATCTAATTCCATGTTTTGCAGTCTGTGCCTTTTTCCTCTTGTCCTGCCAGAAGACAAGAGGGTTGAAGAGAGCCTGGCTCTCTGTTCTTCATTCCCTCCCATCAGGTGTACATTGGTAAGATCCCACCTAAACCTTCTCCAGGCTAAACAGCCTCATCTCTCAAAGCCTCAGTTTACCCCAGTGAGTCCCAGTCATGTACTGGGGTTTCTTGTCCAGACTGGGACAGAGGGGCCTCAGCAGCCGTGAGCAGAGGGGAGAGATCACTGCTCGAGGACAGTGATTTGGCAGAGCTCTGCCTAATTCAGCTCAGGGTGTTGTTAGACACCTTCAGCGTGGGGGTACAGAACTGGCTCTTGGCTAACCTTGGGCTTAGTTCTTGACTACCTCTCAGAGACCCAGTGTTCTTTTCAGGCTGGCAGGCTTCTTTTATTTTTCTGAAAGAAGAAAATGTATACCTGTATTGGATCCTCACAAGTATGTGTCAAACAGTCGTGGATCCATCCGTGGTCAGAAGTGTTTACACACACCTTTCCCCTCCCATGTACAGACTATATGCAATCATCTACCTTGTTGCCTTCTATCCTACCCAATTCCCAAATGTGTTTCATGCAGGGATATTAACAAAGTTTGAAGGCAGTTCTTCTTCTGCTCGTGCAAATGTAGTCCTTTAATCCCTCCCCCATCCCCCTGGCTTGTTTCTGCTCAAAGTACAACTGTTGGATATGAGGGAGGAATGAGCCCAGGATTCAGAATGCTTTTATTTCTTTTAGCCAAAGACAATCAAGTTGGAGATTAATAAAATACAAGGTGAAAAAAGACTATTTCATGATCCAGTCTAGCAGTTCTCTGTAGGTCCTGTGTCTTGCCTCAGCAGGTGTGATTAGAGCAATCCATAATTCCTAAGTGTATGCTTGAATTCAGAATCAAATTTGTGAGCACTAGCTTCAAGCCTTCTGTCATTTTTTTCCAGTTACACTGTTATACTGGAGAGCTCATTCAGGCTGAGCATCTTCCCTGCCCCAGGAAGGAGTGTGTCTGCTGTAGTGAGACCAGCTCTCTGTCTTCTTTCTGGACAAGCTCTTTTGCTCCTAAATTCTCTTGGGGGGGTTGGGTTTTCTTGGGGTGCTACTGAGCATTGAGAAATGAGAATCTCCAAGTGACACTGCCAGTGATTCTGATCACCTCAAGTGAAGCCAGGATGGTTTTTCTGCACATGCATCCCTTTGTACTTCTCCATATGGAGTTTCCTCTGTCATTTTAATGCTCCACAACCAAGCCTTGCAAGATCTTTCAGTGGTTCTTTGCTATCTGCCCTGGTAACCTTGTAGGATTCACAAGCTTTCTCAGCTATCTGCTCATCCCCCTTTTCATTTAACACTTTTTAACTGCTTGTTTGTCATAGAAAAGCAAAATGAGTGCATATTTTCATTTTTAAGGAAGAGTTTGAAACATGAGTACAAATACAGATGAAGGGTATCTATCTTGTTGAGTAGAGTCCTACTATAGTCCTGGTTTCTAGTGATGTACCTGGAGTAGCTGATTCCTTCTTGTGACTTATTGTAAACTCAGTTTTTATTTGCTTATCTTTAGAACTGGAGCAGAGTGTCTTCACCAGATGAGGAAAGCAGAGCATGGATTTGAAAAGGTAAGCTACAGAATATTCAGAAAGAGACAACAGCACCTATTTAGTCCTGGACCCTTACAGTGGCAAGCATAGAAATGCCTGCAGGTAATTAGTCTCCTTTTTCCCTGCATCACCCTAATAATTTTTTACTCCTCTCCAGACTTTGCAAAGGGATGAGTTATGTTTTTTTTGAGATGACACAAGCTTTTCTGACTGTCAAGCTACAAGCTTGGGGGTAAGCTCAGCCTCTGAGAGGTGAGCCTGAGGGATGCCCTGCCTTTTCTCCAGGACTCCAGTCCTCTGTCATCTCACATGCCCCTTTATGGAGGATTCCACAAAGGGCCAACAGTGGGTGCTGGCATCTTTACCCTGGCTTCGCTGTGACCATGTGCCACTCCCCACCTCTCTCTGCTGATGGCCATGCAGGCATCACCCTGTTGCTGAAACACTGCCATGCCTTTTCTCACTATGGCATCAGAAGGCAGATTCATGACAGGATTGTTCCAGAGGGATTGGCTGTTGGTCTCTAAAGCCACTGTTCTCCAAAGACCTTGTTAGGAGGAGAAGATTCTTTCTCTTGTAGCCCACAGGCTCCAAGGTTGCTCAGATAGAGCTGCTCTTAGGCATACCCTAATGCCCATGTCCTCCTGGCTGCTGCACATCCTCCCAAATACACTTCATCTATTTTCTGGATACCCATTCTAAATTCAATTCAAATCCCTACCACACTATCACCTTTCTGGCTTTTCCCCCCTCTCTAACTCTTTGGAAGTGTTTTTTTTTTTTCCAAGGAGGCAAACACATTTCTCTTGGGTTTGCCCACAAAGGAAGCCTAAAACTTTCTTTCAGAGCAGGGTTTTTTGACAGGTCTGTTGGATTTGCAAGACAGGAGAAGACTGCCTGGTAACTCCTTGGGAACATTCAGTAAAGATTAACTTCTCTAAAACAAGCAGGTTTATTTGTCTGTAAAACTTGTATCCCTTTTTGCCCCCCCGCTCTGCTTACCTTTGCAGTATTAGTGACAGGTGTCTACACATGCCTTCTCTGGCTTTTCCTCAAGTACTCAAAGCACTGTTGGTGAGATAAGGATCGTTTTCTGAATGATGCTTTTTTATTCCCCGCTTTGCTATAATCAGTGTCTCCAGAATTCCTCTGGTTTTTGTACAGTTTTCAAGACATTAGAGTGCTTGAAAGCTGGAGCTCCAGGTTAGCAGCTTGGACCCTGAGAAACATACTGCAGGTGGCAGAGATCACTGCAAGTTCCTCTTGTGTTAACTAATGTGGGAGGACATGTCTTGAGTGCTTTCTGGGTAAACTGGAACTGTGATGTAAAAATCAACTCAGCAGATACCAACTCAGGTGAGAAGAACATTTCTGGAGCAGCTGCTTGTGGCATCATTACTTGTCCTCAAAATTGCACTAGTCAAGGCACTGTTACACTGAGAGGGATGTCTGGACACTGTTCTGTTGATGAACACCAGATCAGGTGTCACTAGTGCTGTTGAAATCATGGGCAGAAGTCCTCTTCCTAACATGCATTCTTAAAAGATGAAGGCCAAATATTTCTGTGACATGCTTTCCATTTGGTTTTGTTGGGTTTTTTTCCCTTTCAATTCAGGATGAGAAGAAAGATGAGGTTTAAGATAAAAACATGTCAGTAGCTCCTGTACTTTGTCAGAGCTTTTCTGGTCATTCTTCCAACACTCTTTCTCAGTTTATCAACAGTGTATGGCTTTGGTTTCAAATCCACCCTGTATTTTATAATGCTTCTCAAAAAGGGAAGGGTCTCATTAAGCAGGAGGTCAGTCAGTCTACATAGTACACGTGGGGTTGACTTTGGGACGTTGGATTTGGAACAAGGAGCAGAGAAGTGCCACAGACACATGACTGTTCAATGGATTGCATTTTCAGCTGTGTAGTGGTTTAGATTTGCTAATTTCGTTTTCCTGGCCAAAGCACCAAATAAATGTCGTGGTTTTAAAGCAGTAACTAAAAAATTACTAGAAAACTTTCTTGCTGTGAGATATGGATTAGAACAAGAGCAAAACAGGCTTAAAACTTAAAAGGAATAAAGAAAGTTTATTAACAAAACTACAAGAATAAGAAAACCAAAATAAAACCTCCAGAAAACTCCTTTTTCTCCCACTCCCCAACCATTCCCTTGTTTACATGACAACATAGAGACAACAAACTTTGGAACTTTGGTGTCTAAAACAGTCGCAATTCCTGCTGGAGTCTTTTCATCAGTCTTTGTAGAGAAACAGAAGTCTTCTTCTGCTAATCTATGGAGTTTCTCACAAGAAAGCTATTTCTATTATGGCTTTCTATTTCTCTGATACCAGCTGCCCAGAAATCTGTCATCAGATTTTCTCCTCCCATTTCACATCACTCTGAGGTGTGTTATGGGCCATGAGTCTAGGGATGTCATTTTTAAGGATGAGTTATTCAAAGGCAAAAGTTCTCTTCATCTGTCTCTGTGAGCTTCTCTGGAAACAGAAGATTTTTCTCAGTGCCCTCTAGGCCTCAAGTCTTTGCTTCGCTCTGTTCCACCACCTCACTGTATCACAATTACTCCACCTTTTGCTCAAAATCCACACTTTGAACATTCCATTCCTCCCAATATACTCTGTCATGAATTAAAGGAAATTTTTCAGAACACTATTGTCCATCTCCATAGCTTTAACAGAAAAATATTTCAGCTTAATTAAAGCATCTCCTTATTCTCTCTTCCACATCTAAAACTTAACTCTTTTCTTCACTGTCTTCTTCATGTTGATTGTCTCTCTCTCTCTGGGAAAAAGGCGTAGTCTGTACGTCTCATCCAGGTAGTAAAAGAGTTAAAGTCCTGGAAAGCTGCAGATGTTCATGGTGTCAGGTTTCAGTTCAGCAGCAGAAACTGCAAACCCAGCCAGGCCGGCCGGCTCCGTTTCTCTTCCCCCTGCCCTCTGCAGCCTTGTCCAGCCTGGACGGGGGAGGGAGAGGAGGCCGAGACAGAGCCTGTTACCTCTTCAGAAGCCGGAAACCAAAGAGAACAAGAGAGCCCTGGCTTTACATCTTAAGGAGGTGTTCACAGGTTGATCTCACTTTTCAATGGTCAAAACTGCTGTCAATTCTTAGAAATGACCAATAATTGGTCACAAGAAAAGACTCCCATCAGCCACCAGCAGCTTCAACTTCTTCCCAGCTCCCAAAGCTATCTTAAAGGTGAAGTCACCCCATGACAAGCTGTCATCCAAATGTCTCCCAGGCCTGTGATGGTGGCATCTGGTCGGGATGAATGTAGTCAAACCTGCATGTCTTTTCACTTACACAGTGCACCAGTGAAAGTCAAAGAAAGAAAGAGACACTCTGCCTGTCATTCCAGAGAATTTTCCTAACTTAATTAATGTTCTCAGACTAAACTGCAAAGATCTCAGGCCATCAGAGGTTTGGAATTTTGTATTAACCTGAGTTTAGGTGTGGCATTTGGGGACAGGGTTTAGTGATGGCTTTGGCAGTGCCAGGTTAGTGATCAATCTTACAGGGCTTTCCAACCTACATGGTTCTGAGATTAGTGCAAGGGAAACACCATCAGGACCCGTCATTGTTTTAGGGTTTACTCTCTTTTAGAAGCTTACCTGCTGATTTTGTTGTGTTTTTATATGTTTATTTTGGTTTTTTGTAGTACTTTGTGTTGTTGATCACCTTCCTAATGGGTATCCCTGGCCCACCTCTTGCTTCTGGCACTTTCCATTTTTGTCCCTTGTGAGTTAAGTCTGTATCCCAGGACTATGCCTTAGAAGGGCTAGTGCCCAAGGGCCTGCACTGTCCAGGGACTGGCATTTCCCACAGCTCTTCTCTTCATGTTTTTTGAAATCTCTGCTTATTCCATAGCTACTATTAGTTCACTGTCTGGTATGCTAAAGTCTTCTAAATGAATTACAACTTGTTATGTCCTGATGAGGGAGGTGTAAAAATACCTTAGTGAAGAAAGTCCTCATCATAGCAGAAAAAAATCCCCAAATGAAACCACACAACAAGGAGTGTAGAGCTTGCTTTTTACTACTTTCAGGCAGCAAACCAACAAAAATCTCTGTACAGTAGAATTTAGCATTATGTAACAGTTCTTGGGTTCCTTTTCCTTTTAGAATTCCTCCAAAGTAAATGAGCTTGAGTTTAGCTCAGCATCCCTTACTAAAGACTGTGACCAACTGAGTTGCTGTGAGTAAGGAATTCCTGGATTCCACTGAGTTTTCATTCCCCTGGGTACACAGGGAGTGTGTAGAGTGTGAGGTTGTGGTTTTGTTCTTGCTGCTGTTTCTTACAGGGGAACCTGTGGAATTTGCCCTTGAACAAAAAAGAGTAGCCAGTCAGGCTGAGGGTGCAGTGCAGCTGCTGCAGCAAATGGAGCAAACAGGAAAGAAAGGAAACACAAAGTCAGAGGGAAGAGGTCTTTCACAGTTCTGGAGAAGGTACTAATCCTGCACTGATGAGCAGAGGCAATCCTGGCACTGTCCAAGCCTATGTCAAAGGTTGGCAGTGCCAGGTTGTTTTCCATCATTTTGAAGAATGGAGACATCTCTTCTGTGATTAAACCAAAGTCCCCCAAGGCAAAGAAAGGGGTGTTGTTTTATCTTGTGCTAAGGGGCAGCATTCCCACTAAATGTTCCTCTTCTGAACTGTCTTTAGGGAAAACTCCAGATTAGAGAGTCACTGAATCTCCATCTCAGCCCTTATACAAAGTGGCTTTCCTCAGCTGAGAAGTGCCAGCTAAAAGGGTCTTCCCAGATGGACCTTCAGCCCCATTAAGGTTCATGTGACCTTTATTTGGCCACTGAGCAAATCTGGACTTTGTAACTCTGACTCCCAAAGTCACCATTTCAAATGGAAATCAGTGTCACTGTGCAGACACCTGCTGTTTGCCTAAAGGAGTTATTTCACGCTGCTGAGGCTGGATCCTGTGAGTGCTGTCCATCACTGCACAGCACCAGCTGGATATTGGCAGCCTCTGGTTTTTGTTAGTGTTTTAAAAAATAAAACTCCTTGCTAATTGTAATGTGTGCCGTTCCTTTGATGACTGAGACCAGACCATTAGTGCACAAGTTATTGTTTCCTCTGTTTTTTCAGTTTCCCTTTGTATTGTTTTGTACTGGCATTGTGTCTTTCTGTGGGACAGAAATTAGCTTTTTCATGATTTTCAGAGAAGTCTAATGTGCTCTTTTTTTTTTGTTATTGTTTCCCCAGCATCTTTTCACCACTACAACATCTTTTTGGTGGAAAAAACTGACCTGGAAGTACTAATTGTTGCGGAAAGGTAGATTTGTAGTATGAATATTGGGTTGCACTGTTTCTTCTGTAATTCAGCTTTTCACATTGCATGTCTCAGCTATTAAATGCTTTAAATTAAATTCTACTTTGCTAACGTTTTCAAAGTAACATTCTGAAGATGTTGGGTTAGAACAACCTGTTGGGTTTTTCTTCACATCTTAGAGGTTTTGGAATAGAGCAAGATTTTGACCCTTAAGTGTCATAAATTGTGAATTTTACATTATGTGGTATTCTAATAAAGCTAGCATCAGCTTGGAACTGTGTGTTACTTTAATCAGACTTACCCATGCTGAAGATCCTCTTTCCCTCAAAGAAGAAGCAGAGGTTTCTAGTATTAGATGCACTCCAGTACTATGCTTCACAGCATTAAAAAGGTCAAAATGATGGATAAATATTTTGCATTAGATATTGCCACTACACTACGACTTGGGTAATTATTTATGCATTCAATATGTAATGGGATGAGGTTAGAATTGAAAATTTCAGACAAGCCAAAGCCCCACTCAGGCAGCTTTTTGTTGCCATGCTTATATTTTTTAAATGATCTATCATCTTTGAGCCACCCCCTGGGCAGCTGGCTGGGCAAGTGACTCTGCCAGCCTTGGTGTCACGATCCACAAGGTGGGATTCGTGATGTGGTTCTTTTAGTCGGTCTTAGAGTACAAAAGATTATCAGCAAACCAAGGACTTAAACAGCAAAACACACTTTATTGAGTGCTCATCAGCACTAATATGTGATAGAGAGAAAAGAGGAGAAAACAAAGCATAAGGAAAAGAGAGTAAGGGGATTACAGCTACCAACGTTGAAGTCCACTCAGCCATCCAATGACGCAGAGTCCTCTGTCTGTTGGGGAGATCTCAAAGGAAGGTAAATTTGGGGTATAATTTTATAGTCTTTTACAAAGCGAGGGGCACAGGGCCAAAAGCAGAGGAGATTGATGATCATTGTGATGAATTCCATTGCGTGGGGGGCAGGTGTAGGGTACAGAGCAAACCACGTCTTGCAAGTCTCTGCTCACCAGCAGGAATGAGGGCAGTGTACCGTGCAACCACCTGCAAACAATCACTCAGCAAATGTCCACCTCAGCTAGGCCCAAACCCCTAAACCAAGTCCCTTGTGATATTCAGGGTGTCAGTCTCTGTCCTTAAGATGGTTGTGAGGCAGATGAGAGAATCTTTGGACCATCTCTTACACCACCCCATGGCTCACAATCGTCATTAAGCGAGGTCTTTCTGCACAATGTCGTAGTGCTGCTGTGAAGTTCTTCTTTGAAGTCTTCAGGACTCGTTACAGTTGGTATAGTATATCCCGGAAAAAACAGAGACAGGTAGTAGGGAAAAGATAAGGGACAGAAAAAGGAAAAAAGAAAAAACAAAACCAACAAAAACCAATATATTGATTTCAAAGAAAACTGATCAATATATATAATTTCAGCTAAGGCTTACATATTGGTTTCTTATCATAAAACAATTTTATTCTAAAATACAACATAATAAATAATAATTAATAAATAATAATAATAATAAATATAATCATAATAATAATAATTAATAATAAAATTAATTAACCTCATAGTCACAATGGCCAATTACTTATTGTAGTGCCTGAATAGTTCGTCAAGTATCAATAACCTTAGGGGTATCAGCAACATGTAAATCACTCTTTCCAAAACACAATGTATTTCTTTCCTTTTTTAATCTTTTCCAAAATTTCAATTAAATTCTGGTGAAGCAACAATTGTTTTAGCAGAATGAGGTTCATTCCAATTGGAGCAGGCACTAAATGATGAATCAAAGTACAATTAATCTGCAAAAGATAATACGAAGAAAGTGGAGCTAAGTAAGAAAAGTCACATCCTATAATCTCAGTAAAATTGCATACACAAAAATTTGAATGATTCTTAGTATCCACTACTATGTTTTCTACAAGCATACTATCACAAGCAGTTCTCAAGCATACACATCCATTGCCTACATACACAAGTACTGTTTCAGAAGTCTCATTAGGATGGATTCCAAAATGACAGATGTAGGAGACATTCAGGAATCAAGAGATGACCCAATATGAGTTAGCTGCTTGTTAGCTGCTTCCAAATTTATTACAACCTTAGCTACATTTTTATAGTATTTTGAAAAGGTAACATGCGATCTATATTCTATTATGATTGGATAATTGCTATTTTTCACGCATTAACTCCTACGTTTCTATTGGTCCAGCTCATAAAACCCGGGTTCTATAAGATACTTTTTTAGTGAAACTTATTATGATACATTAAGCAGTTATACAGGATACATTCTCCAGAATTCACATCCTGACAAACTTCATGAGATACATTCACAAGGTACATTTAGCAGATTTCTTATCCTAAATACTCATCTATTCTTCATTGTCTTATTAACAATTAGTCTTCTTCATTTCATTGATACAATATTTTGCCAAGGACTCAAGCTAGCTCAAAGTCAGGGTTGTGCAGGCCTTCTGGGGAGCTATGGCCTCGAGAAGCAAGCCATTCTTCAATGTTTTGTGACCTAGGAGCCTGCCCTGACTTCAGCCTCTTGTGACCCAGGAGCCTGCTGTGACGTCAGCTTGTTGTAACCCCTGAGATTCCTCTGACCTTGGCCTGTTGTGTCCTCAGAGCCTGCTGTGACCTCAGCCTGCTGTGACCTCAGCCTGCTATGTCCTCAGAGTCTGCTGTCACCTCAGCGTGTTGTGACTCCAGAAATTTCTGTGACCTCGGCCTGTTGTGGCCTCAGAGCCTGCTGTGACCTCAGCCTGCTGTAACCCCAGAGCCTGTTGTGATCCCAGGGCTTGCTGTGACCCCAGAGCCTGATGTGACCTCATTGCCTTGGCCGTACCCCCTGAGTGTACCCACAGTGGAGCTTCTACTTCACAGCCCAGCTGGGGTGCCGTGGGTTGGCCGGGAGAGCTGGTGCTCTTCTTTCCAGGGCGACTCCTGCTTCTGAGGCCATGTCTGAGAGCTGCCAAACCAGAGGGTCTCTGGGCTTCCTAGGGGCGAGGAAGAGTCACACATTCTTGGCCACGATGCTGGAGCTGCAGAGGTGTTCCTGTGGAGAGAAGAGGTGGCTGAGGCCCCCAGCTGCCACTGGCACACAGGGCCCCTCCTGCACAGCAGGGCCCAGAGCGGCCAAGGCTCCCCAGCACGGCTGCAGCTGCTGGCACAACTTGGCCCAGCTGGACAGCTGTCTATTATAGATAATATTTTATATATCAGTAAAGACCTGTCTACACAAACCAGTCTTTGAAGTAAGTCGTGATATTAAAGGCTAAAGTCCTTGAAGACTTCCTGCTGAAGAGAGAGTAAAGCAAAACAATACCCTTGTGTATAAGTGTTGTGGTTTTAAAGCAGGAACTAAAAATTTACTAGAAAACTTACTTATTTCTTGCTGTGAGATGTGAATTAGAACAAGAGCAAAACAGGCTTAAAACTTAAAAGGAATAAAGAAAGTTTATTAACAAAACTACAAGGCACATTGGGCCTCCAGACCAGCATTCCACTGCCCTCCAAAGTAGAGGCCAGACCCCTAGAAAGACACACCGGCCATTCAGCCAGCTGTGGGACAAAGTCTGGCTCCCAGCAGCTCTGTGGAGCCTCTGGCACAGGAGCCTCCTCCACCAGCTGGCTCTGTGGGCTGAGAGAAAGCAGCAGCCCCATCCTGTGCCCTGCCCACAGCCCTTGGGCCGCTTGGGGAGGCCCCGAGGCTGCCGCTGATGGGGCTGCCTGGCTCATTCCAGCACTGCTGCGTCTGCGGCCAGAGCAGGGCCACCATCATGTGCTGCAGGGAAAACTGTGGCAGATGGGAGTGTGACAGCTGTGCTGGTATCGGCACGGGTATAAGGCCAAAGAGATGGGCGCCCCTGGGCTGGGGGCAGTGCCCAGGCTGGGCTTGGCAGAGCCTGTCTGCTCCTTGGGGGCTGGGGGCACTGCTCTGGCCTGGCCGAGGCCTGGGGAGCCCTTGGCCGTCCCGCTTGGCCTTAGAGCCTGCACTTGTGAGCCAGAGTTCAATGGCCCCAGCCTGACCAGACACTCAGGGCTGGAGCCTTCCTGTGCTTACACAGAATCTGAGGCCCTCAGTATCTGCCTCTGCACGCTCCACCTCCAGGGGCCAGCAACCGCAGGAGCCCCCAACATGAAGCATACCAACAGTCGCTGCCATCTTGCTCTCTGGAGAGCAGCAGCTGCAGCACACAGAGTGAGGCAATAGCAGGGTCAACATACAGCAGCTCCCCAGGCCATGGGCACCATGAGCAGTGCCTGTTGTAGTTATAGTAGTTGTGGTAGTAGCAGTATTAGTAGTAGTACTGAGCGGCCTCAGCACAGTTATAGACATGCTGGGCCTGATCACTGGGGAAACAGCTCCTTCCAGCAAAGGAAAAACCTACCAAGTGTAACTGACATTAAAAAGGGCCACCTTCATAATTTTGCAAGTATGTTAAACTCTATCAAGCAGTCAGCTATTCCTTTGTGCAGCTCTAACAATGTAATGCTGGGATTTGATACAGTTGCCCCTCAAACACCCCAGGTAAAGGGAGCTGAGTGCTTCGATTCCACGGAAACCATGAGTAAGTATTAAGAGAAGTATGCTGCTGTGTAGCAGTTCCATAGTTAGTTGAGCACTCTTTTTTCTGCCATGGAGAGAGAGGACTCGCACGTGTAGGAGACCGTGGTGTTCCCGCACAGGGACTCACCACTGACCAGAATCATGTGTGACAGGGAGCAGGAGGGCCCTGATGGCAGGGAGCCAGGTGAGGGCAAAGCAGCCCTCCCACTGCCTGGCCCAGGGGCTGTCGGGGTGGCCAGCGTGGGGCCCAGAGCAGAGGCCAAGGGAGGCAGGAGCTGCTCAGCCAGGCCAGGGCTGGGAGCCTCCTTCCTCCTCAAGTGGGGCCCAGCTGGGCCAGGGGGCAGCTGTTGGGAGCCCCGTGCCCGCAATGGCCGCTGCTCTCCAAGGCCTCCAGCCCTGCCCATCAGCCAGGCACGCAGGCAGGGACAGAGCAGCCCTTGGGGCCGATGCTGCGGGCTGAGAGCCCCACAGAGCTGCTCATGCCCGCTGCCATTGGCTCTGTCCCCTGCAGCATGCCTGCTGTGTCGTCCTGTAAAGGCCGACCCCTGCATTTCCCCAGGCCCTGGCAAGTGCCCCTCTGCTGCTCCTGCATTGCCCAGGGCACCCACAGGTGTTGTTCGTGCCTGACAGCGACCAGAACCAGCAGGGAGTGTGACAGCTCTGTTGCTCTGGGCACGGCTGTCAGGCCAAGCCCCCTTTTGGGCTTGGCAGAGCCCGTAGGCTCCTGGAGGGCTGGGGGCACTGCTCCGGCCCAGCCTGGCCCAGGCCTGGGAGGCCTTTGACATTGCTGATTGCCCTCACAGCCTCCAGGGCTGAGCCGGAGCTCAATGGCCCCAGCCTGACCGGACAGTCTGGACTGGAGCCTTCCCGTGGCTCCCCGGAACCCGAGAGCATCAGCGCCAGCTCGGAAACACTGTCTAACAGGGTTTGCCAATATTTTTTCTTGTTAGATCCTTGAAAGGATTTAAAAGGTAAGGTTGTTTGGCAACTTCTTCAAGGAACAAATAGGACACGATTCTTTTCAAGAAAGGGTTTATTAGTTTGGGTTCAGTTTCCGTTTGGAATTCTTGTGCTTCCTTAGACGATCCAGAAATTAATGAAAATCTGACATATTCCTAGGAGAAGTTTTTGACTAATCCACTACTCGCAGAAGTCTCTAAATTCACTGTTTCTCTTAAACACTTCCCTTACATCTAGTTAGCTAGCTGCTCCTGTAACATACAGAGATGCAGTGGTTTACCTGGCTGGACATCACAACATCATCTTACACACACCAGTATACTAACAACCTTTTGTTCCCTGACAGTTCCAAAGTTTCAGGCTCTTCTGGAGGTCCTGAATTAATTTTGCATGCACACCCATAGCCGTGTTCCCTCCCCATGCCCAGCGTTCAGCCACAGTTACCAGGGAACAGATGTTCCATACTCACCTCAAGCAATAATCTACATCTGTCTTCCCAACCCACTTTGTCTTCACTGAGCTCTACAGATCTACAAAATAACTTTGGGCCCTCTGCACAAAACAAAACACAACACCAATCAATAGGGTTCAACCCTTCTGATTCTGCTGCTGCTCCCAACAATCATGAATGAACAACACAATGGTCAAGTCAGAAGCTCTATTCTTCACGTCCCTCCTATTCTCTTGCCCCCCACCACATGTCGGCTCCAACAGAAATGTTCCCTACTGCAGCCTGGTGTACTAAGAAAAATGAAAGGCAGCAGCTGTCTCCCTGAACATGCTGAAATCTAAATGGCAGTGAAACAGCAGCTCTTGCATTAAATGCTCAGCAGCAGGATCCCACAGCTGCCCCCAGAAGTGCTGCCTGCCAAGGGCTGAGATCTCCATTCTGACACACCCTGTAAATCAGACAGGCTGGAAGATTGCAGGGCAGTAACTGTATGAACACAGCCATTCATTTCATCAGCGTTATCTAACAAGTCTCAAGAAACAAACGTCATTTAAGCCTGACTTGAGACTATATTCTACAAAATAGAACAAGCAATTGTTTTGGCAGCCTGTGTAATTTTTGGGGGCTGTGTATGTTTTCTTTTGTTGTTGTTGTCTCTGTTTTCAAATAGAAAATTCACTGGGTTCAGAAGAGAAAGCCCCAGGTTCATTAGGATGAAGAACCGCACGCACATATGTCACTGACAAGAGCACTCGGCATTCCTCAGATTAACACCAGAGAGACAGGAAAAAGTTAAAGGTGATAGACCTACCTGAAAGGATCCCAAATGTCTCGGTAACCTGTCTAGTGACTATTTTTTTGCTAAGCTCTAAAAGTTCCTATAGCTATGAGGCAATTATCTGAAAGAAAGGAAAGGCAGAAAGCTGCTCAGCCTTTATTTTTTACCAGGACTCTCTCATGGGATCTACCACAACTTTGACCACAAGAGAGGATGGCAAATTTTGACTACAGAGCATTCATAACCAGGCAGCATTTTTTCCTCCTTACTCAAGTCCAGTAAGGGTTTAAAAGGGAAAAATATACAAAAGGGGCTGAAGAAGTTGTGTCGTACCTCTTAGGCGTTCATCATCCTTGGAGAAGAAGGAAACTCTAGCACTTTCTGTGCGTGGTAGAGAAAGAACCCTAGACAAGTACAAAGGGGTTTTAGCATCCTAAAAGGTCCTATCAAATCCCATGAGCACGAGTTAGAGCTGTAGTGCCTCAGAGAAATGGTATACATGGAAGAGCTCTACTCCACAGTATGCAAATAAAGCCTTCTATTAAAAAAACCCACTTTTTACAAGAAAACTGACTGTGTCTTTGCCTTTTGGCAAAACTCAGTTTGGGGTTGGCCAAACCAAAACAACCCAGTCCATTTCTTGTGCTCAACTTCTCTCTCTTCACATTCAACTTCACATCCAGTGGGCTGCTGGGACTCTGGACTCCGAGCAGCACCAGTGGTTTTCCAAGATGATTTTCCTTGCTCAGAGGTGTGCAGTGTCAGTTTCCCATTTCCTCAGTGCTGCCATTAATATTCCCACAGCATCCAACTACTACAGCCAAGTAGACAACAAATACAAATGGAACTTGCCTTTCTTGGTGCTTTTCAATTTCTGACATCTCAGGCTCATCAGCACCCTCAGAAGTGATGTCTTGGAAATGTGAATCCTCTTGCCACCTGACTTTTTCCAGTTTTGTCCTTCCAAGTACGTGAGGCTCTGCAAAACCATCACCAAAACAGAAAGAAAGCCAAAACCAGATTATTTCTCTGCTTGCCAGGAAAAATTCCTTCTTTCAAGCGAAATATTTACACAGGGAAGACAGATTTAGGAAGGACAGAATCTTCTCCTCCCTGATTTTCTGAGCTGTAGCTCTGCTCCAGGATTTTCCACTTTGTTCAAGGCATCTCCTATGTATTCTTCAACATTTATCATTGCATCCAGAAGACAGTGAATAGCTTCTGAATTCAGCACAAGTGTGGGGGGCTTGTTGCTTTGTGTTGTTGTTTCTTAATATTTTGGATAACTTGGCACAGCTTCCTTTCATTCCTACCTGACTGTGACTTGATTAAATATTCCTTCATCTTCATTTCATAAGGCCTTATTTTATCTGAGCTTAGGACACCCCGATGATCCTTCAGTGTCATTCAGTTTCACTTTCCTGAAGGTCCAGAAATAGAATTCACTAACTAACAGAATGGTCATGGAGCTTGGGGTCAACTCCAGGATTTTGCTCCTCCCTCTACCTTAACACCCATTTTCCTTAAAATCTTGTTGCGTTCCATGTAACTTGGTATGACTGCTGTGTCACCTTTTTCCCTGTTTGAGAAGTTTAGGGCATGACAACAAGCTTTTTCACCACTCTGCAAAAATCCCAATGCCTTCTCAAGGCGTGCCTTTCAAAATTCCTGAGCTGCAAGCAGGAGTTACCTCTCATTAATCTCCCACAACCTTGGCAAGTAGAAATGAAGATCAAAATGCTTCAGCATAAGTACTGACTTCTGCTGCTGATCATCCTCTGCATTATGACCTTCTTTACACCATATTGCTCTACAGTGCCTGCCAGAAGCCGTTCCTTAGAAATGGCTCCGTTAGGAGGGTTCTGCTGTTACCTTCTTTGATGCCCAACTCCTCTGTGTCTCCAAAGAAGGAAAACTTGAAAGCACTCGACTCCTGAGTTCTGTCGGTTTCAGGCAAAGGTCCTGGACGTTCGTCTGGGCAGAGTCCTGCGCATCCTCTTTGTCCCAGGCTATTTCCACTGTCTTTTCTGGTTTGGCCTTTGAAGGTCCAAGCAAGTCTTTAAAATCAGCAGCAGTGTCGCAATCGATTTCTCCAGACACTTGAGGCAGTGTCTCACTCTCTTCTTTCTTCTTCTTTCTGTTTCGCTTTACTGAAGGAAGGCTTTACTGAAATGAGATTGTTTAAGGATAGCAACTCAGCACACGGCCTTTTCAAAGACAGCTTCCCTAAGAGCCACCTTGCTCTTCATGTCTCCCTAAATGTATCCAAGCCATTAAGGACTGGTTCACGTTCAAGGGTAAGCGGTGGGGAAATATCTGTCTAAAGGCAGCAATGAGTGTCCTTCTTAATTAGCTATGTCCTTAAGTGGCTTTTCCCTTAACAATACAGGATAACAGAAACCAAGAATCATAGAAATGCCAAGAGCTAATTTGGGTTTTCCCACAGACCTGCAAATCTCGAGGTCCCTGTACTGACCCTTCTCACCTTCACTTATGGCAGCAAACAGAAGGACTAGAAAGAAAAGATGACACTACGTGCTGCTGTTAGAGGTCCGAGTTGAGGCCCGACGTGGCTGGCGGGAGCGGTTGCTCCAGCGCGACGTCCCCGACGGTGTCCCCCTGCGCCTGGGCGTCTCAGCACTTGCTGCTGTCCTCCTGCTCCTGTCCTGGTGACTCCTGGATTGGACAGGTTGATTTGAGGCCCGACGTTGCGGGCAGGAGCGGCTGCGTCTGGGGGACGTCCCTGAGGATGTCTCCCTTTGCCTGGGCCTCTCTGCCCTCGATGTTCTCCTGCTGCTCCTGTCTCGGCAACTCCTCGACCGGGCAGGTGGACTCTGGGCATGAGCTTGCTGCCGGGAGCGGCTGTGTCTGCGGGAAGCCCGCGACGGTGTCTCCCTTTGCCTGGGCCTCTCTGCACTTGATGTTCTCCTGCTGCTCCTGTCATGGCGACTCCGTGACCGGACGGCTCCATCT
>NC_142212.1:1227638-1271710 GCF_049639895.1 Pseudopodoces humilis
GGCCACCAAGAATGGATGGGTTTGCAGCAGCACAAATTGCTTCTAAACATTATCTATCGTTAAACAAAGCGAAGCAGTCAAGGATATGGACCCTGGAAAGCTCGTTCTATGGGCTAAAGATAATAGGCACGGGTGCCCGGAAGAATGGAAATATATAGGAGATTTGTTCTGGAAGAGAACAATTACAGGGAAAAGCAAGGACACTGTCTCTCAGTCCAACTAGGCAGATTGTAATTAATACCTTAAAGAACAGGAAAGAGAGATATGCTGAGGCTGTGAGCCCTGTAATTCTACCTGCGTCACAGCAGCCGTCTCTACCTCCCACTGCTGGGCGAGCATTTCTGTCTATGCCATCCTTGGAGAGGGGGAGGGAGAGTCAAAGAGAAGAAAATAAGAAGAAAGAAACTTCACAACAAATGCCGAAACAACAAACAGAATCTGTTCAGCAACGGCAGGATGTAATACATCCTGAACTATTTGCTCCACCTTTGGAGACACTTTTAGCACCACAATCTTACCTAAGTTCCAACTTTACTACCCTGCAAGAAGAGAAACCTGATTTAAAATGGTTTCCACCTGAACCAGGGGGACATGGGGGAAAGCACTGAAGTGTGCACAGAGAACAAAGGTACCCCCAGGGCAGAGGCAGTGCAGAAGAAGCTCCAAGGCCACGCTGGACAAATATCAGCAATTACAGAAACAGTTGAACAGAAACAGGTGGCTCAGACAGCTTCAAAGAGAGACAAAATAGCCAAAAAATCGCAAACTATATGGTATCTAGTTTGAAATTCATCACTGTAATTAAAAGTTGATAAGCTGCAATGGTCACCATTGTTACCACCTGGCCCTGAGAGGCATTTCATGTAACATCACCTGTTTTTGTAAAATCATGCCCTTTTTCCTCTCTCTGTGAACATCGAGAGAAATATTGAGAGAAAGAACTGCATTTGTTAAAGTTAACTTTGTGAGGTTTTTTCTTTCTCTCCGTTTTTCCTCTCTGCGAGAGTATGTGGGGGATGATGGAGACATTACTCAAACCTTCTTGAGATACCAGCAGCAGAGCAGCAGCAGAGCGGGCAGTTCACCCCCTGCTCCCTCTCTAAGAAAAAGCACTGGGACATTATCCAGTTTGTTAAAAAGTCATGATTCATTGGGTTTTTAAAATGTTTCTATATACCCTGTTAGAGTTAATTTTGTGTTTTAAGTAATTATGAGTTAATGCAGTTGCAGTTTTTTGGAGAAAAGTATTGTGATTCTTTGAAAGTTTAAGAAGTCCCTTTTTAAAAAAGTGTTTAAGGTGAATATTAACAGAAGTAAAAGTTACCTTGCAATAATTAGTTTTAAAACCTAAGGTTAAAATATTGAATGATTTACAGCTACTAAGAAAACAACCTTCCAATTAAAGTTATCTACCAAAGAGATTTATGGTTTAAAAAATAATTAGCGAGGAGAACTTTACAGTAAAAGACAAAGTGAAGTTAAGCATATATTACCCATTTGTTTGTTTTTTCCACAATTTTAATAAGATAATATCAATGTGAATATTTTTTGTTATAAAAAACACGCGTACCATATAAATATATATATACCAATTTGGACTTCAGATTTTAATTAAGAATTGGACTTGATGTTTCTGAAAAGTGCTACAAAAGCTGAATGGCAACTTGCCAAATCGTGTTGTTGTCGTTTCTCTTTAGTAAAACTGCACTTTAGAATCCTCACCAATTTAAGCATATATTAGGCAAATTTCTGTTATAAGTATTTTTAATAACATTTGTAATTATCATGAGTTATTTTTAAAGTCAAAAGACATAGAATTGTGATGTATTTGTTACATTTTTATAATCTTTATAGTGAATCCATGTTACTGTTATGTTGTGCTCAGAAGTATATACCAAACATTTAGTTGCCTTTTTGTACTAACAGAGTGATGTTAAGTTATGCTTTTATTTGATATGGATTAAGTGTTAATAGAATTAAGCAAAGTTAAGTTTTATTATGTTTAGGCTTGAATGTTTTTAAGTTTTATAACTTAGATATTCTTTTAAGGTTAACTTTTGTTATTTCCTTTTGTCATAATTTTTATCAGGTTTAAATATGGTTTAATTTGAATTGTTCTATGTTTTATTGAAGATACTCGGTTAAACTGCAAAGTATAGTTATTTTCCTAGAGAGATGAAGATAACTACAACTAAAACAGCTGTGATAGAACTCTGGTAAACACCTGCTTGTGGATAGAAGTGAATGCAGTCTGTGACACCCTTGACTTCATTGGAAGTTCTATTGGTTGTTGCAATCGCTGCAGTTTTTGTTTTTGATAGCTTTCTTATAGTTCAGTGTTTCCAGAATTCCAAGAAAATGTACCATTGCTGAGGGTCAGCTGCCATGGGAGAGGCTTCAGATTAAACCAACTGCTGAATGGTTGAATTGGTCTGGTACCTGAGGCTTCTGATCATTTGCTTTGTACAAATGCATTTTAACAGTTTGCTGTGCTGTAAGCATCTCATAGCTGCTACTATTGAGAACCTTGTTTTAAAAATGAGTTAAGAGGCATCTTTCCAGTTTAAAGCCTAGGCCCTGGCCAAGCCTTGACTTGACCTGGACAGAATGTTTGCCAACAGATCCAGATGTTTTCTGCACCAAATCAGTATCTGAGTCACTTTTTGACTTGGCAATTTGACCCTATTAATATGACAGCTGGATCAATTTTGAAGTGAGCTTGGAGAATCATTTCTGGAGGTGGTTGTCCAATCCTTCACTGAGATTTTTTTGTTCTTTCTGTTTGTTTGCAGACTCTAAGATGCTGGTGCAGTATTTTAGTGGTTAATGGTAGTTTTATATTACATATGTTATTAATAATGTTTATGATTTGATTGATTTGTAACTGCTATATATTTTTTATTTATTGTGTATATGGTTTTGTGTTGATATTGATGTGTATGACAGAAGTACATCTCATTTTATCTTTTTAAAAAAACAAACAAAACCAAAACAAAACAAAAACAAGCAAAAAAAACCCCAACAAAACAAATGGGGGGAAGTGCCCTAGAAACATTTGATAAATGTAATATGTGCATTAGAAATTTGGACCACAATAATGAAATATTTATATTGAAAGTTTAGAAAGATCATATAATCTAAATTTACAATTGGGTGAACCATAGCTAAGCCAAAATGCTTCATTAACTTCAAGGAGAGAAGTGTCTGTGTTTTGTTGGCAGGTTCAAAAAGGTCACCTGTTCATCTGACCAGACTGTCTGCCTCTGAACACACGAGATCCAGTGAACAGAGACATCACCACCCAACCTTGGTACTCCAAACAAGATCAGAAGTGGAGCTGTCAGGACACAGTTGTGTCTGAACACTACACAGACAGTTTGCCAACGGAAAATTTATGTTGTTATTATGATGTTGTGTCTCTACCAATTTTTTCAGTTATTCTCTGTTTTAAGATTTAGAAGGATGTGAAGAACAAGCTGAACATCGATGCCCTCAGTCAGTCACCGATCAGCTGCCAGTTGACATCACAGGAGCAGCGGACATTCCAAGACTGAATCACGTTAAATCATTGTTTGTGAGAAGAGTTTTATAGAAGATCTAGAAGAGTGTAGAGACTCCATCTAACTGTATATAAAAGCAAATTGTAATTGTATTTGACCCTTTAAGCAAATTGCTTTCACGCTTAGATTGCATAAATACAAAAGCATGTGTGTTAAAAGTAGTTAGATAATAGTTTAAGATAAAGAGTTTAGCTTGTGTGATAATTGTTATTTGTAGGTTATTGAAAAATTTAGTAAAGACATTAGTATAAAGTGTAAGTATTCCCCCTTCAAGAGTTAATGTGAGCATATTTGAAAGTTCATTTAACATTAATGCCTTAATTGTGAGTCTGCAGGCATGGTGTCATTTGCATGGAACAAACTGCTTATGGTAATTGTGCTGTGTATAGTCCTGACCAACTGTCTGCTAACTAACATCCAAAAGTGACAGAACATATGGGTCACTCTGGCACATTGAACTGGCCAAAAATCAATGTGTCTAAGCCTAGCCACACCTGGAGATCCTTTTCACACCTGTCTCACAGGAGTCCCTGAATGGGATCCTCAAGCATTTAAAGGTTTAGTTTGCAATGAAATTTGATTGGATGAATTGGCAATGTTATGAGAGTGCAATCGCACTGTTGGCTTCCCATCAAGACAACTTGAAGCCTGCTGGCAAGCAAAAATTATCAAAGTTCTCAATGTTACCACAGGGCCCCAGAAGAATTGGACTTGTTAGGTTCCACCAATACCTCAGGTGGATGAATAATGTTTGAACCCCCAACAAAAAAGTCACTCCAACAAAGTAATTCAACACTGAGCTACAGTTAACCCTATGGTTGATCTTATCACTAACACCGCAAGTAAGGCCTTTTATTCAAGGTGCAATCTCACAGGACGATTACCAAGGCGATTACCTAGTGCAATATTCTTAATCTGTGGAGATAGAGCATGGAATGGAATTCCTGCTATGCCACATGGAGGACCCTGTTACCTTGGAAAACTTACTTTGTTCCATTCAAATTTACGCCAGTTGCTGAATATAGCTGGTAAAATAAAAAACATCAAATGGTCAAAGCGAAGCCTGAATGAATTACAATGGGATGACGTTAGAGACCCAGACTTTTGGGATTATGGTATAATATAGCTAGCCTCCTTTTTACTCCAGGAGCAGCTGCTGCTAAAGGCTTGTCAACTCTAAAAAGGCTAACTTGTTGGACCAAGAAAGAACTGAATTTAACATCAACAATGTTAAGTGAACTTTCAGCTGATGCAAGTAGTGTATGTCACACTGTACTGCAAAATCAAACTGCAATTGACTTTTTGCTCTTAGCACAAGGACATGGTTGTGAGGAGTTTGAAGGCATGTGCTGTTTGAACCTTACTGACCATTCAGTTTCAATCTACAAACAACTACAACAGCTACAGGATGGGTTACATGCCCTGAAAGAAGATAGTGACCCCATTGGAAGTTGGTTAGCCAACTGGGGCATTACTGGATGGTTGAAGTCTCTTGTGCTGGAAAGGGGATGAATTTTACTTATAGTATTAATAGGTATAGTGGTTTTAAGCTGTATGTTATCTTGTCTTTGTAGAGGTATAAAATGAATCGCTTCTAAAGCCTGGTTTGTGCAAAAAGAGAAAGGGGGGATTGTAGTAAAACATTTTAACAGAGTAAAAGCATGAGATTTTAGTAAAAGCCTGTCTGCACAAGCCAGCCTTTAATGCAGGTGACAATATTAAAGGCAGTGTCCTTGAAACTCGCCTGGATCAGTGAGAATAAAGGAAAACAATAGCCTTGTGTATTGGGGAAAGAATGTAAACCATATGTATTAACCAACAGTAGCTTGTTAAGCCTGCGGACTCTGTCGGACCCTATAAGAGTGTGCTAAAGGTAGAAATAAATGATGTTTGCCATACTTCTGTGAAGACTTGGTGAATAGTCTGAGTGGTTTTTCAATACTTGTGCTTGCTAAGGTCATGTGAAACTGCACCTGTGTAGTCAGTATATGATAAATGATATAATTGTTAGATGTGATGAGATATAATTATTGTTTAAAGAATCATGAGAAACTATGTTAGGGGTTTGAGGGGGATCACGAGAAATCCATGCTTGGGTAAAATCAGTGTATAAAATAGAACAATATAAGTTTAATAATTAATATGTAAGTTATATAATGATAGACTATGAAAATGTGTTCAGCTCAAAACCAAGTTGGGTCAGATTTGGGTATGTGTACCCCTGACACCCAGAGCTCTTCAATAAAGTACCATCATATAATCATTCAGTGATTATGTGCTCCTGAACGCTAACACTATCATGAAATGCATTGCCAAATATTGTGAACTTGCTTTGCCTCTGCCTGCTGCTCCTGGAGCTGCTCTTGGCCAAGCAGCCTCAGTGGCAGCCAGCACTGGCTGCAGCCCGAGCTGGCTCCCCAGGACAAGGCCCAGAAATTAAGAGGCCAATTAAGAGACGCTGGGCAGCAGCAGAACTCTCAACAGAGTTATTTGGACAACCATTGACTACACACAAGTGCACAGCAGCATGACTGTGGAAAGAAATCAAAAACTTGCTATCTTACACAGCTTTCTAATCCCAAAATAGCAGCATACAAGCACAAGTGGCAGAGTGAAAAGTGTCACTACTGTGCCTATCATACAGGATTTCCAGATGTCCTGGGGTGTCCTGGGTTGATTATGATGTTACATTGTATCCCCCATTCGTCCACCTAACCCAGACTCAGGTTTTGTATTCTTAAAATTCCATCTAAGAGTAAAAGTGAGTGGAAAAGAAGCACCGAGTCTGTTATCAGAGACTGTACTTGCTCCCCCCGCATCGGGAGTTTTGACTACAGCACAGACAGACAACAAGGGACAGATCGCCTTGGCTTTCCAACTAGCCGGAGCAGAGAGGTCTTCCTGGACTGTTTTCTTTCCCTTTTTCTGAAACGAATCGAACCTGCTCTGGACTGAGGACTCGGGGGAGCACCGGGAGCTTGCACCCGTGGACTACCAAGAGCCCAGCCTGGGCAGCGGCATTTTCCAGCGCCAAAAGGACTGATAACAAAGCGAACACCCACAAGAAAGAGACCCTCTGAAGTTTGTCATCTCTTCTGAAGGGCGAGAGGTTTTGTAATCTGATATCGTTCATTTTTGTGCTGGGTAGTGCTGTGCCTGTGAAATAAACAAATTTTTTTCCACTTCTCTCAAAGAAATCTTTTCCCGAACCGGTTGGGGGGTGGGAGAAAAAGGCCACGTAAGTTTGCTTCCCAGGGGGAGCCCCACTGAAGGTGTTCTCCCAAATTTGCCCTAAACCAGGACAAATACATTCATTGGCGCCCAACGTGAGGCACGAGAGAGTGGAAAAACCCTGTACTGATTGTATTGAAGTGGCAATTACTTTGTATTGGGATAAGATAAAGCAGTCCCTAGCCATCCAGCCATGCTGCTTGAATTAATAATGTCTTTTGGGGTGCAGGCCTTCATGTGTTTCTGGTCACTAGGCTTTTTTGAGGTTTTAATACCTTTATGGTCCCTTGGTTTATTTTCTTATCCACAACTAGCCCCGGTATTGTCCCTAACACATAGCTTCTACAGTAGAGGGGCACGGATTAGAATAGCTATTGGGCTGGGCCTAGTGATTATGATTTCTAAGAAGTTTATTCAGGTGCTGGAGTCTGTTCCAAATATAAAGGATTCATGGGTATGGTTATGCACCCAGTTTGTTAGAGGAGGAGCAGGGAATGAGGCTTTTCAACCTTTCCTTTCCTTCTTCTCCTCTGAATCGGTTACATCACTATTGGAGAGTGCTCAGTTCCCCCTGAATGTTAAAGAGACCATCTTTCTGACATTTAATCTGGTAAGTTTCCTCTATACAGTCTTCAGCCTCTCTAGAATGAGGGCTGAGATTTCTAGAGGGACTGATGAGACCCCTGAACCAAGCATGGAAAGTCCTGAGTGGGGTGGAGAATGGGAGGATATGGGCCAAATCCTGAAGGAATTTTCTGACTCTGTAGTTTAGGACTTTCCACATGAACAAATTCTGAATCCAGCTGAGGTGGGGAAATACCTGAAAGAGAAGTGTCAGGATAATTCCAAGGAAAAAAAGATCATTGCAGCAAGCTGGGCCCTGGCATATGCTTATCGTACATTGCTGGATACCGTAGGGCAGCAAACAGGAGAAAGGGGACAGGGAGATAAATCAACAGTTACCCCAATTACTCAGGCTGCAGCCAACCTCCCAGTTACAAAGCTGGTAGCTAAACCAGACAGCAAGCCTCAACCAATGGCTGTTGCTACTAGCACAAGAAGTGGAAAGTGTACAGACAAAACCGATCAACCAGTGGATGATGATGATGATGATGCAGGAGAAAGACCCTCAACGCCTCCTGACACAAAACGAAGAGTCAAAGCAACTGGCACAAGATCAGAAGCTGATATTGAGTCCTTTTCCCTGAAAGATCTTCGTGGCCTGAGGAAGGACTACACTCAACGACCTGATGAATCTATAATTAGTTGGTTAGTCCATCTGTGGGACGCCGCAGGTGAAGCTACAGTTCTGGATGGCACTGAAGCAAGGAATCTGGGATCCCTGTCACATGATCCAGTTATCGACCAGGGGATGATGAGGGGGGCTAACCCTCTCAGTCTCTGGGCAGGGGTCCTGGAAAGTGTAGCTCAAAGGTATCTGTGTGTAGATGATCTCTACATGCAGCAAACACAGTGGAAAACCATTGAACAAGGGATCCAACGCCTGAGAGAAATGGCAGTGGCAGAGATTGTTTTTTCAGATAACATACCAACTAAGAATCCAGAACTAAGAATCTTGGTACCATGTACATCTGTGATGTGGCGAAAATTGGTATGACTTGGGCCACAAGAATATGCATCTGCTTTAGCAATGATGAAATGGGATGAAAGGGAGGAGACCATGCTTGATATGGCGAAGAAGCTTCGAGCATACGCAGATGCCGTGCATGGCCCCACACATGCAAGAATCGCAGCTGTGGAAACACGTCTGCAGAAATTAGAAGATAAGATAGAGGAGAATCACAAGAAACTTAGAGATGAGATTAAAGAGGACCTTCTCCAAATCTCAGCAGTACAGATCAGAGGTCCTGGCACTCAATGCAGACGTTCCCCAGATCGAGAGAGAAGGTATACGCCACGAGCTGAGCTGTGGTTCTTCCTGCGTGATTGCAGAGAAAACATGAGGAGATGGGATGGGAAATCTACTGCAGCTCTGGCACAAAGGGTGCATGAATTGAAGGAGGAGAAGAGTCACAAAGGAAGTTCCACCAAAAGGGAAGCAGCTCCAGTTGCCCATAACCAAACTGCCAGGTATGATGATGATGACATGTCCGATCCTCTTGAAGGAACTTCCAAGACATATACCCAAGGAAAGAAGGATAAACAGGCTTAGAGGGGCCCTGCCTCTAGCCAGGTAGAGGCTAGGGAAAATCGTGTTTTTTGGACTGTGTGGATTCGTTGGCCTGGCACATCAGAACCACAAAGATATGAGGCCTTGGTTGACACTGGCGCACAGTGCACCCTAATCCCATCAAGACATGTGGGGGCAGAATCTGTTTCTATTGCTGGCGTGACAGGGGGATCACAGGATTTTACCTTGGTGGAAGCAGATGTGAGCCTGACTGGAAATGAATGGAAGAAGCACCCTATTGTGACAGGCCCAGAGGCTCCATGCATTTTGAGCATAGACTACCTCCGAAGTGGGTATTTCAAAGACCCAAAAAGATTCAAGTAGGCATTTAGAATAGCAGCTGTAGAGACAGAGGGTGTCCAGCAACTGAACACCTTGCCTAGACTGTCCGAAAATCCATCTACAGTAAGACTTCTGAAAGTGAAAAAACAGCAAGTACCAATTGCCACCTCGACAGTGCACCGCCAACAATAGAGAACAACTCGAGATGCTGTGACCCCCATCCACAAAATGATTAGAGAGCTGGAGAGCCAAGGGGTGGTCAGCAAAACCCACTCACCCTTCAACAGCCCCATCTGGCCTGTGCGTAAATCTGAAAGAGAATGGAGACTGACTGTGGACTATCATGCATTGAATGAAGTGACTCCACCTCTGAGCGCTGCTGTGCCGGACATGCTGGAGCTCCAGTACGAGCTGGAGTCCAAGGCAGCGAAGTGGTACGCCACTATTGACATTGCTAATGCATTTTTCTCCATTCCCCTGGCAGCAGAATGCAGGCCTCAGTTTGCCTTCACGTGGAGGGGAGTGCAGTACACCTGGAACCGACTGCCCCAGGGGTGGAAGCACAGCCCCACCATCTGCCATGGACTGATCCAGGCTGCACTGGAAAAGGGTGAGGCTCCAGAACATCGACAGTACATAGATGACATCATTGTGTGGGGAGACACAGCAGCAAAAGTGTTTGAGAAAGGAGAGAAAATCATCCAGATCCTCCTGGAAGCTGGTTTTGCCATCAAGAAGAGCAAAGTTAAGAGACCAGCTCATGAGATTCAGTTCCTGGGAGTAAAGTAGCAAGATAGACGGCGTCAGATTCCTACTGATGTCATCAACAAAATCACAGCAATGTCTCCACCAACTAATAAGAAAGAAACGCAAGCTTTCTTAGGTGCCATAGGGTTTTGGAGAATGCATATTCCTGAATACAGTCAGATTGTGAGCCCTCTTTACCTGGTCACTCGGAAGAAGAATAATTTCCATTGGGGCCCTGAGCAGCAACAAGCGTTTGCTCAGATCAAGCAGGAGATCGCCCATGCAGTAGCCCTTGGCCCAGTCAGGACAGGACCAGATGTGAAGAACGTTCTCTACTCTGCAGCCAGGAGCCTTGGTCTGTCCTGGAGCCTTTGGCAGAAGGTGTCTGGTGAGACTCGAGGCCGACCATTAGGATTTTGGAGTAGAAGCTACAGAGGGTCTGAAGCCCATTACACCCCAACAGAAAAAGAAATTTTAGCAGCCTATGAAGGAGTCCAAGCTGCCTCAGAGGTGATTGGCACTGAAGCACAGCTCCTCCTGGCACCCCAACTACCAGTGCTAAGATGGATGTTCAAGACAAAGGTTCCTTCCACCCATCATGCAACCAGTGCCACATGGAGCAAGTAGGTAGCTCTTATCATGCAGCGCGCCCGTATTAGTAAACTGAATCGCCCTGGGATTTTAGAAATAATTACAAACTGGCCTGAAAGTGAAAATTTTAGTCTCACAAATGAAGAACAAGAGGAAGTGACAAGGGCTGAAGAAGCTCCACCATATAACCAGCTGCCCGCAGAAGAAACACGCTACGCTCTGTTCACTGATGGTTCCTGTCGCAACGTAGGAATGAACCGGAAGTGGAAAGCAGCTGTATGGAGCCCCACACGACAGGTCACAGAGGCCACTGAAGGAGAAGGTGGATCAAGTCAACTTGCAGAACTCAAAGCTGTTCAAGTGGCTTTGGATATTGCTGAAAGAGAGAAGTGGCCAAATCTCTACCTCTACACAGATTCATGAATAGTGGCCAATGCTCTGTGGGGATGGTTGGAGAGGTGGAAAGAGGCTAATTGGCAGCGTAGAGGAAAACCAATTTGGGCTGCTAAAGAGTAGAAAGATATTGTTACCAGAGTAAGGAGACTACCAGTGAAAGTCTGCCACGTAGATGCCCATGTCCCCAAGAGCAGAGCTAATGAAGAACACCAAAATAATAAGCAGGTAGATCAGGCTGCAAAGATACAAGTGTCAAAAGTAGATTTGGATTAAGAACATAAGGGAGAGTTGTTCCTAGCCCGATGGGCTCATGATGCCTCAGGTCATCAAGGTAGAGATGCCACCTATAAGTGAGCACGAGACCGAGGGGTGGATCTAACCATGAACAGCTTTTCTCAAGTTATTCATGACTGTGAGACATGTGCTGCGATCAAACAGGCCAAGCGGTTGAAGCCCCTCTAGTACGGTGGGCGGTGGTCCAGATACAAGTATGGGGAGGCCTGGCAGACTGACTACATCACACTGCCCCAAACCCACCAAGGCAAGCGCTACGTGCTCACAATGGTAGAAGCCACCACAAGATGGTTAAAAACCTACCCTGTGCCTCATGCCACTGCCCGAAACACCATCCTGGGACTTGAAAAGCAGGTTCTTTGGAGGCATGGCACCCCTGAGAGAATTAAGTCAGACAATAGGACTCATTTCAAGAACAGCCTTATAAACACCTGGGCTAGGGAACATGGCATTGAGTGGGTGTACCATATCCCCTACCATGCACCTGCTGCTGAGAAAATGGAGAGATACAATAGACTGTTAAAAACCACCTTAAAAGCACTGGGTGGAAGATCTTTTAAAAACTGAAAACAACACCTAGCAAAGGCCACCTGGTTAGTCAACACCAGAAGTTCCACCAACCGAGCAAGTCCTGCCCAGTCTGAGTCTTTGCATGTAGTAGACGGAGACAAAGTCCCAGTGGTACATGTCAGAGGTCTGCTAGAGAAGACAGTTTGGGTCAATTCTACCTCGAGCACAGACAAACCCATTCGTGGGGTTGTCTTTGCTCAAGGACCAGGTTGTACCTGGTGGATAATGCAGAAAGATAGATCAACACGATGTGTACCTCAGAGAGACCTGATCCTTGGGTAAAAGGTTACTGCCATTGTCTGTACTTTGAACCACGCAGACATGAAATAGAAGGAAATGTGTAAGTGTTGAAGGTATGAGCAAGTGAAAGATGGTGTTTTGAGTGAGTAAAATGAGAGAGTGGGGAATCCTGCAGCTCTCCAGCGTGGGGGTCTGGATTCAGTAGCTTAGTGTGGGGCATGACAGGAGCATGATGGATATATTACTTGTATTTTTTAAGTGGAACAGAAGAGAAGTTTCTATGTATGTAAATGTGTGCAGAGTTGGAATGTTAGTTTTGGCAGTAAGTCGACGATATGAGGATAACAGGTGGAATGTCCTGGGTTGATTATGATGTTAAATTGTATCCCCATTCGTCCACCTAACCCAAACACAGGTTTTGCATTCTTAAAATTCCATCTAAGAGTAAAAGTGAGTGGAAAAGAAGCACCGAGTCTGTTATCAGAGACTGTACTTGCTCCCCCCGCATCGGGAGTTTTGACTACAGCACAGACAGACAACAAGGGACAGATCGCCTTGGCTTTCCAACTAGCCGGAGCAGAGAGGTCTTCCTGGACTGTTTTCTTTCCCTTTTTCTGAAACGAATCGAACCTGCTCTGAACTGAGGACTCGGGGGAGCACCGGGAGCTTGCACCCGTGGACTACCAAGAGCCCAGCCTGGGCAGCAGCATTTTCCAGCGCCAAAAGGACTGATAACAAAGCGAACACCCACAAGAAAGAGACCCTCTGAAGTTTGTCATCTCTTCTGAAGGGCGAGAGGTTTTGTAATTTGATATCGTTCATTTTTGTGCTGGGTAGTGCTGTGCCTGTGAAATAAACAAATTTTTTTCCACTTCTCTCAAAGAAATCTTTTCCCGATCCGGTTGGGGGGTGGGAGAAAAAGGCCACGTAAGTTTGCTTCCCGGGGGGAGCCCCACTGAAGGTTTTCTCCCAAATTTGCCCTAAACCAGGACATGGGGGCAGACAATTCTTGAGAGGTGTACTGGATCTTGGACATAGACTCCTGTTTCAATGATAACACCTGTGACAGCAATGGGCAGTGAGAGCCCGTGCTGTGCTCCACTGCTGAGCTGGCAGCACGCTGGATACGGCCTGGATGTTCTCTGTTTCCCCCAGAGCTGGGGCCTGCAGGCACCTTGCTGCCCCTTGGCACAGGCTGTGCCACCCAACAGAGCCCAGAAGGCCGGGAGCAGAGCCCAGGGACAGCGCAGCTGCTTGGGCAGTGGCTCCTTCCAGGGACTCAGGCCAAAGCCATCCCTGAGCAGCCACAGCCACCCCTGACCCTCCCTGCTCTGTGACAGCTCCCCCAGCCCAAGGGGACAGAGCCAGGCCCTGTCAGGAGCCAGTGCAGGCCCTGCCCAGTTGGGAGCCAGGGCTGGCTGTGGCCCTGGGCTCATGGCAGGGCTCCCACTCGGAGTTGCTCCTGTGCCTTGGGCCTCTGGGCACCCAGGACCAGCTCTGGGAGCAGCTGCAGAGGGAGTGATGTTGGTGCATGAGTCCCATTTCCCAAGGGCTGGGAACGAGCTCCAGAGGCCTCGGAGCTGAGGCACCTCCAGCTTTGGCTGCCGCCGCACTGTGCAAGGGCCGGCCCTGGGGGGAGAGCTGCTGGCACACAGCCCCGCCGAGGGCTGAGCCCAGCACAGCAATTACCTCCTGTGTCTGGGCCCGTACTCATGTGTGCCATCCCATTCCTTCCTGCAGCAGTGGCTGCCGACGAGTGACCGCTGCCTGCAGGAAATGCTGCCTTCCACAGAACCTCTAGGTGCATGTCTTGAGAAAGAAGGGAGACAGCTGGATCATATGGAACTGTTCCCCATTTGGGTGGTGGCATCTTTAGGAGCCAGTATTTATCAGTGACAGGGACCAGGAAAGTGCCCAGGTTATTTGGCCTGGGCCAGGGCCTTCCATCCTCTAAACAGCTGCCCTTTCTGATCTGCCCCAAGACCAAAAAATTGCAGGGGATCTCAGGGTGTGCATGGCCTGTGCTGCAGTTTGGGCTCCCTGTCAGCTGATGCCAAATGCCTTCCTGCAGAGGCTGGGGAGAAGCTGCAGCCAGGCCAGGCTGGGAAACAGCCCTACATGGCATGAAAGCAGCAGGGGGCTGTGCTGGGCACAGCATGTCCTGATGTGCAGAGAAAGCCCCTGGCTGCTGAGTCTCCGGAGAAGGCTGAGGAACCTGAACCCACCAGGCCCTTTCTGCAGTTCCTCCACAATTTGTTTCCGGATGTTGTTTGATTCCAGGGATTCCTTCTCTCCTGTACGTTTGTCCTTCTCTCTCAAAGGACCTCAACAGAAAACATTTCCATTTCCCAGTGGTTCGCACAAAACCAGTGTTCAGCCTGTGGGGTCAGCAGGGACACACTACTCACCCCTGCAATGGGAGCCGGGCTTGTGTGGAGCATCCAGAAAAGGAGCTGGGAAAGTCCTCCCTGCAGACACACCTGTAACTCAGCAGCCACAGAAGCTTCTGTCATCTCTGCCAGCAGGACTTTTGGCCTCTGAGCTGGCCGCTCTCCCTGGGGGAAAGGCCTTCATCTACCCTCAGCAGCTCCCAGAGGCTCAGTCCTGGACATGAGTTGGGAAGCCAGATCACCTTCACCAAGGGGCTTGGCTGCAAAGGTAGGACTGAAGGGCTCCCATGGCTCTCTAGGAGATCCTCAGGCTCCCTGGGGCCAGCAAAGGAGCCGTGCCAGGCACAGCCCTGGGGCACAGCTCCAGGCCTGGCCCCTTCCCTCTCTGCTCCTCTCCATGGCTGCACAGAGCACATGGAAGGAGACACTGGCATTGCACACGGGAAGAAGATTGACAGCTAAATGCTCCTTCCTGCCACTGACAGCGATGCTGTGGGATTACTCAGGGCTCCAGAAGGGAGCAGGGCAAGGTTTCCACCATCTATCAACCTTCAGACTCTTAAGGGAAATGGCACAAGACTGAGCTCTTGCCACATTGACTCTGATGCAGAAAGAGACACTGAAAACTTGCCTCCAGCATTCTTCGTAGATCTCTAAGCTACATATGCCAGCTCTTCCAGATAATCCATGTCATGATCCCAATCTAGAAGGGAGCACAGATCAGAACCATGGCCATGGTGCGCTGGGATCCCCTTCAGCTTTAGGGAACTGGGCACTGCAAGGGGGCTGGGTAAGGCCGTGGGAGCCAGGTGTCAGGCCAGTGGACAAGGCCAAAGCTGCAGAGGGGCCAGGGGACCTCTGGGTTGGCTTCTGGTCACTCTCAACACCCTTCCCATGCTCTGTGCAACATCCCTGAAGGGCAGACACTGCCAAGCAGCAGAGATGGCAGCTCAAGCCTCACTAGGGCTCAGGCCCAGAGACATTGTGAAGAAGAACAGTCATCTACTGCAGGTGGAAGTGTCACAGGTGGAGCAGAGTGGAGCAGACTTCTGTGAGTGCTGTGTTAGTATTAAATCAGAGCTGGTCAGGCGTGCCAGAGCAATTGGTCCATGCTGCCCTTCACTACTCTGCCTGTTCCACACTTTTCGTGCCAGAGTAATTGAACTGCTGTTAAGTGTATATGTGTTTCACTCAAGCCAGTAGAGCAGAACCAGCAGAAACCAGCCCAGGAATTAATGGGCCTCTGCAGAGGAGCCCCAGACTATTCATCAGCCTGCCCACAGAACTGGCTCCAACTCTGAACTCTTGTGATCACACTCTGAACAAAACATGCTTCTAATATTTCTGAGGCACTTATGACTGAGGCACTGCATGTGCTAGTGCAGCTAAGAATCCAGAAGTTCTTTCTTCAGGAAGAAGCCTGCAGAGGTGCATATCCAGCATATGGTATCAGCACATCCTGACTGCAAGTGCAGCAGAGAGTGAAAGCCCACGAGTCCAATACGTTCATTTTCTTGCCAAAAAAGCAGAGAGGAAAAATACTGCAGAAAAGGGCAAGAGCTGATGAGGACAGGGTGGCAGGGATTGCCCATTGTAATGCTGGAGGGAGTACCTGGAGGCACTCACCAGGCAGAGGACTCGGGCACAGAGCCCGTATATCTCCTATTTGTCGCCCCAGGTGCCTGACTCAGACTCACACAGGCGACACAGATGCATGCTGCAGGGGACAGAGCACCAAGGTGTCGTCATATTTTAACCTGCATGGATTTACATCTACGACATGTGCAAAAGAAGGAGCAGTCTGCTAGGGTCACTTGGGTTTTTACCATAAAAGTGAATGTGTTTGTACCAGCTTAACAGCAGAAAACACATTATTTTGTAGCAGTCCATTACTAAAAAATCCATTTCCAGGTTACCTGCATGGATGGTCAGGGATCAGCACCACTGGCAAAACAATGACTTCTTTTACTAGCTAACTACATGACTACTACCAAATGGCAGATTTCTTTTACTAACTATGCATGGATGCCTTGGAATCTAAATACTCAGCTCACTTTACATGAAGTATTTGAGGGACAACTGTATCAAACTGCATCATTAAACTGGCAGGCCCAGACAAAGGAATGGTGACTGCTTTATTTTAAGAGTTTAACACGCTTGTAAAATTATGAAACTGGTCCTTTTTTATTGTCAAAACGTGTGGTAGGTTTTTCCATCATCATGTTTCCCTTGTTATAGTAAAAATTACTACAAAGATTAAGATTTGGTGTGTTTTCAGTTTTCCTTCTCTTGCTCTTTATCTTTTGGCACACCTTCATTTTCCTTTCCATTCCATGGTTTCCCTCTGGAGTTTTGTATCAGGTGTTTGTAGTAGTTTTCTCTCTTGTGATGCCACCGTCTCCATCTCCTGAAGACGTGCAAGCAGTGCCGGTCTCTCGGCACGTCCCAGCCGTGGCTCCTGCCGGCGGCCCCGGGGTAGGAGCGGCCCGGCCTTTCCAAATCGGGGTTTTTCCCCTTTTAAAATTTGTCGGAAAGCCCGGCCCGGGGGAAAAAAGGTTTGGTTTTTCCCCCGGGGGGGTTTTTGGCATGAGCCCCCGGCTCATGGAAGTAAAACTGGGGCCGGGGCCCCAAGAGGGCCTTTTAAAAGCTTTCCCGGGGGGCGAGAGCCGAGGCCCCAAAAAGGCAAAAGACGGGAAGTTTTTTGAGGGAGCAGGCGGAGAGGGGCTTGGGAAAAAGCCCCCCCCTGGGAAATGGCCCTAGCCACCCCCGGCGGGCCCCGGCCATGGGGTTTCCTGGGACCGGGGAGGCCCTGAGCCCTGGATGGGGCCAGGGTTTGGGCTTGGGAAGGGGGCGGGCGGGGGGGTTTGGCCAAAAACTTTTTTGGAAAAAGGAAAACATTTTTTTTGAAAAAGGGTTGGGTTTTTTTTAAAAGGCTTTAAATTTCCCCATACAAGGAAGGGGGAAAATTTTCCTGTAACACCGGGGCCTCACCCCAAATGTGCCCCGGGTTTGGAAAAAGGCCCTTTTTTGGGCTAAAATTTGTTTTTTTTAAGGGTTCTTTTTTCCACGCCAAAAAGGCCCAGGGGGGTTTTTTACCAAAGGGCGTTTAAAAAGGAGCCCAATTCCAGGGGAACCCAAAACGGATTTAAAAGGGGAAAAAATTTTGGGTTAGAAGGGCCGGGAGAAAAAAATTTTACCCCCGGGTAAAGTCAACCCAGGGCCAAAAATTGGCTAAACTTTCCCCCTTTCCCCTTTTAAAAAAAGATGGAAATTTTGGGGAAGGTTTTGGCAAAAAAAAAATCCTAAAAGGTTCCAAAACCTTTTGGGTTTCCTTTTCCGGTGGCCCCAAACACAAAAATTTTTTCCCCCGGTGAACGGGGAAGGGGGTTTTTGGGAATTGTGCTTCGGCCCACCTAAAAAAACCTGGGGCTTTCTTTTGGGTTCGGAAATTTTCCCCCTTTTAAAAAAAGAAACCAACAAAAAAAAAATCCCGTTAAGGCTCCCCAAAAAATTTGTTTTTTTATTTTGGAAAACCTCACAAATGGGGCTTAACATTTAGAAAACCTTAAAGGGGGGTTGGAAGGCCCGGGAATTTTCCAGCCGCGTTTTGGGAAGGTGGCAAAAGTTACCTTTCTGGAATAGAAGGGAGGCACTGGGAATCCTCTGGGGCCTTTTAATGCCAAACTCTTTTTAAAAGAAAAAATTTCGGGCCTTTTGGGGGAAAGCTCGGGGGCTTTTTTTTTCCCCCTTTGCCCCGGTTTCCAAGTTTGGGGAAAATTTCCCTTGGGAGAAGACAGGGTAAGGGTGGGGGGCGAAAAAAAGGGGATAACTTTGAGCATTGGCAGGGGGTTTGGGGGAAAGGGAACCCAAAAGGTTTTTAAAACCCTTTAGGTGGGGGGGGGAACCCGGTTATTTTTAGATCCAGAGCAAAAGGGGAAAAAAAAGGGGGTTGGGGAAAAATTTAAATTCGATGAGAAAAGGAAATTTTTTGGAAAAGTGGCTTGTTTGGGGGGGAGGGAAAAAGGTAGGGTTTGAGAAAATTCAAAAGGCCCTGGGGGAAAAAAGGGGGAAAAAAAATTTTTGGTTTTTTGGGGGGAACCAAAATTTTAGTTTTTTTTCTGTGTTTGTTGCCCAAAAAGGAAAACCCCCACCGGGTTTAAACCAAAAAGGGAGAAGGGAATTTTTAAAGAAAAAAAAGGGAATTTGGGGGGCCCCCTGCGGGTTTTAAAAAATTTTTTGGGGGGGAAAAGCCCCCTTTTTTCCTTAAATTTTCCCGGGATCTTTTTAAGGGAAAAGGAAAGGTTTTAAAGGGAAATTTTGAAACCCAAACTTAAACCCTTCTTGAAACCCCTCCCTTAATTTTTGTTCCTTGAAAAGGGGTTTTGCCCATTTTTTCCTTTTAAATCCTTTAAAATTTCCCAAGAAAATTTTAATTGGAAAGGGTTGGGGGTTTTTTTAGGGGGATTTCCTTTTAACCAGGGAAAACCTTCCCCATAGTTTTTTCCCCTTAAAGGGGGGGTTTTAATTCCCCCCAAAAGCCCACGGGGGGCTTCGAAAGTAAAACCCCCATTTTTTCCAAAAGGGGGGCCGGAGACCCCCCATGGGGAAATCTCCCAAACCCGGGGGGCCTTTCCGGGAAAGCCGCCCCGCCCAGAAAAAAAGCTGAATTTGGGGTTCGGTCGCTGGGGCACGAGGGAACCCGGGGTTCCTCCCATGAAATTTTTCCGCAAAGGGGATTTTGGAAGGGCCGGGGGAAAAAGGGGGGTTTTTCGGCCTTTGGCCGGACAAACAGGTCCCTTTTCGGGGCCCAAACCCAAGGGGCCCCGGCCGGTGAGCACCTCGGGGGGCCTCTCAGCCCGCAGCATCGGCCCCAAGGGCTGCTCTGTCCCTGCCTGCGTGCCTGGCTGATGGGCAGGGCTGGAGGCCTTGGAGAGCAGCGGCCATTGCGGGCACGGGGCTCCCAACAGCTGCCCCCTGGCCCAGCTGGGCCCCACTTGAGGAGGAAGGAGGCTCCCAGCCCTGGCCTGGCTGAGCAGCTCCTGCCTCCCTTGGCCTCTGCTCTGGGCCCCACGCTGGCCACCCCGACAGCCCCTGGGCCAGGCTGTGGGAGGGCTGCTTTGCCCTCACCTGGCTCCCTGCTATCAGGGCCCTCCTGCTCCCTGTCACACATGGCGGCTGTCAGCGCTGAGTCCCTGTCCAGGAACGCGTCTGTCTCTGCAGGTGCTGGTCCTGTCTCTCTCTGTGGGAGAAAGAAGAGTGTGGGGAATTTGCAGGACATGCCCAGAGCCACGAGGGTGCCACTCCCTGGTCAGCCCTGGGTCAGCCCTGCTCCTGTCCGCCTTCTGCTCCCGTTGTTGCGTTGAGGAACACCGCGGTCTCCTCTGGATGTTCCTGCGCTGATTCTGGGAAGGGAGAGGCAGGTGAGCCTGCAGCACAGGCCCAGAGCCCCGAGGTGTGGGGCCGCTACGGTCCCTGGGCAGCTGCTTCCCTGCCTTACCTTCTCCTCCCGTTGCCAGGTCGCACTGACACATGGCCTGAGCCCAGCCTTCCCTTTTGGGGCCAAGGGAAATCTCTGCTCCTGGCCCCAGCACTGGGCACTTTCTCAGCCGGTCAGGGAAGGTGATGCTCCACCAGAGAGGCATGAGCATTGCAGGCAAGCCTACATCACTGCAGTCTTGCCAAAGGGCACCAAGAAGAAGCCAAGAAACTGCAGCCCCATCAGCCTTTCCTCCTTCTCCCGACAGGTTACAGAACACCTCCTCCTGGATGTCATCTCCAAAACTCTGGAATAACAGGAAGGGAAAACCATGCTTGAGGAATCTCATAGCATAGCCACCTCTGCTGCAGTGACTGGCTGGGTTTGTGCGGGGAGAGCAGTGGCTGAGTTGTCAGCCGGAACTTCAGCGAGGCTTTGTCCCTGCCTCCCATAACATGCTCCTGAGGCAGCTGAGGAAGAGTGGGGTGGAGAAGTGGACAGTGGAGCTCCAAACTCAGAGGGTTGTGACCTCAGGGGGCCGTGCTGGGGCCAGCCTTGTTTGCCTTATTCCCCAGTGACCTGGCAGAAGGGACGGAGCGCTCCCTCAGCACGTTTGCTGATAGCACAGAAGCGGGAGCAGGGGCTGATGCACCACAAGGCTGTGCTGCCCTCCAGAGTGACCTGGACAGGCTCGACAGCCGAGCAGAGAGGGACCTAATGAAGTTGCTCAGGACAAAGCCTCTAGAAGAGCTTGAAGCTTTGTAATTGCTAGGCAAGAATAGTTGTTTTGCATATTGGAATGTATAAGGTCACGTGGTGATGTCCAGTCATGGGAACCACTCAATCTCTGTAAGTTACAGAACCAGTTCCTTAACTGTGTAAAGAAAGTCTTTGAGGCAAACTGCAAATTCAGAAACTTCTCCTAATATGAAGTTGGATTTTCACCATTTTCTGGCATGCTGGATGAAGCATAGGGATTCCAAAAGGAATGTGAAAGCAAGCCAATAAATCTTCTTTTAGAGTTCACACGTGTTTCCTGCTTGTTCCTTGAAGAACTTGCCAAACAATGTTACTTTTGAAATCCATTCAAAGATCTATTAGGAAAAAATATTGGCCAAAAGTGTTAGCCTGTGTTTCTGAATAGGAACATGTTTCTTGTGTCAATTCAAGATTTGTACCAGGGTTTGGGGTTTTTGGTGTGTATGCTTTGAATGTAAGTTGCTTCTTTGCAGGACTTTGAATAATTAGACTTTTAGTAATTAGATCATGCAGCAGAGACAACATTTTACTGTGTGCTGCTGTCCAGTGCTGAAAAGGGTTGAGAATGAGTCAGTGGCTCTGTGTCGATGCATAACTTGCGGGAGCGGCACCGGAGCAGTTCGCAGGGCCTGGAGAAGCAAACGGGTTCCTAGTGCTGAGGACAAAGTGTCCACAGCTCGGGATTGCATGGCTGAGCTCTTCTGGCTCCTTCTGCTTCAATACCTTGCCGAGACACAGGTTCCCTGCTGAGCCCCAGGTGCAGCTTCCCAACTCTCCCCTTTCCTTCTGCCTCCACCCTGCCTCCTGGGTAAAGGCATTCCCTGGCATTGCACCTGCTGTGCCTCCCTCCTAGTTCAGTGAAGGCATTGTTTTCCACCCAAGGGGGCTCTCCCCTGGAGACAGGAACATGGATGAAGTCCCGGTGCCCCAGCATCAGGCAGGTGCAGGGTATCTCTGCTTGTCAGCCCCTGCCCTGTTTCCCTGGGATCCCGCTGACTGTTCTAGCAGTCAATGATCTGCACTTTGCAGGAGCGTGTTTGCAAAGACGTGAATGCGAAAAACTCTACAAGAACTGTTTGTGTGTGTCCCGTCGTGACTTTTTTCAAAATATTTGCTAGAAGGAAAGCATGGACCAAGCTGACAAAGTTCTTTAATGTGGGAAAAGCATTTGACTCCTGAGCTGAGTACTGTTGCAAGCTCTCCAGTCAGATACAAGGTAATCTTTTATTGAATTTCCCGGGTGTCCATCGAGTGAGTGTAAAGAATGAGCTTTCTCAGGAGCTTAATACCAATTTTTCCACTTAATATGAAATGTCAAATTCATTAGATGGTTAGATGACAGGAGAATTGAGGTTGGGAGGCAGCTGCAGTGGTCCCCAGCTTCATTTCCTGTTCCCAACAGCGGTCAGTCCGGGCATGAAATCAGGTTCATCTCAGTTTACTGCAGAGAGGTCTTGAGGAAAACGTTGGTGCACCAAGAGCAGGTTTGGAATCTGTGCAGTGCAAGAGACTCTGCACAAGCTCTCTGGGCAACCGACTGCCGGGGACAGGAGCCCTGGCGTGGCCGTGCCTGAACAGCACCTTTCTGCCTACAGTGCCACCCTCGATGGCTGCCTTAGAGCCTGGGATTTGACCCTGCACTTGCTGCAGGAGTCTCTGGCCTGGTTCCGTGCTGACCAAAGGCTTGGAACCATCTCAGAACCTCGGTTCCCAAGGGGGTGGCCTCAAGTGGTTGTCGGGCAACTGAGGCCATGGCTGCCTGAATCTTGGGAGCAAGACGCTGATGTCAGAGTGGCCATTGTGACGCGTGCGACCAAAGCCCCAAAAGGGAAGGCTGGGCTCAGGCCGTGTGTCAGTGCGACCTGGCAACGGGAGGAGAAGGTAAGGCAGGGAAGCAGCTGCCCAGGGACCAGAGGGGCCCCACACCTCGGGGCTCTGGGCCTGTGCTGCAGGCTCACCTGCCTCTCCCTTCCCAGAATCAGCGGAGGAATATCCAGAGGAGACGGCGGTGTTCCTCAACGCGACAACGGGAGCAGAAGGCGGACAGGAGCAGGGCTCACGCAGGGCTGACCAGGGAGTAGCACCCTCGTAGCTCTGGGCCTGTTCTGCAAACTCCCATCACTCTTCTTTCTCCCACAGAGAGAGAGAACCAGCACCTGGCGGAGACAGCGGCGTTCCTGGACAGGGACTCAGCGCTGACAGCCGCCATGTGTGACAGGGAGCAGGAGGGCCCTGATGGCAGGGAGCCAGGTGAGGGCAAAGCAGCCCTCCCACAGCCTGGCCCAGGGGCTGTCGGGGTGGCCAGCGTGGGGCCCAGAGCAGAGGCCAAGGGAGGCAGGAACTGCTCAGCCAGGCCACGGCTGGGAGCCTCCTTCCTCCTCAAGTGGGGCCCAGCTGGGCCAGGGGGCAGCTGTTGGGAGCCCCGTGCCCGCAATGGCCGCTGCTCTCCAAGGCCTCCAGCCCTGCCCATCAGCCAGGCACGCAGGCAGGGACAGAGCAGCCCTTGGGGCCGATGCTGCGGGCTGAGAGCCCCACAGAGCTGCTCATGCTCGCTGCCATTGGCTCTGTCCCCTGCAGCATGCCTGCTGTGTCGCCGTGCAGAGGCTGACCCGGACACCTGCGGCGACAAACATGAGAAATACGGGCTCTGTGCCCATGTGTTCTGCCTGGTGAGTGTCTCTGGGCACTCTCTCCAGCATTGCAATGGGCAGTCCCTGCCACCCTGTCCTCATCAGCTCTTCTCCAATTCTGCAGTATTTTGCCACACTGCTTTTCCAGCAAGCAAATAAACGTCTTGGACTCCTGGGTTTTCTGCCTCAAGATATCCAACTTGCAGTCAGGCGGGCGGCACAGAAGGTGAGATCCTGGCAAAAGAGCAGGGAGATTTGTGCCAGGAGAGGCTGGCCAGAGCTTAGCCCAGACCCCCAGCAAGAAAGGCCGGCCATGCAGCCGGCTGTGGGACAAAGCCTGGCTCCCAGCAGCTCCGTGGAGCCTCTGGCACAGGAGCTTCCCTCACCAGCTGGCTCTGTGGGCTGAGAGCCAGCAGCAGCCACATCTCGAGCCCTGCCCGGGGCCCTGGGGCTGCCTGGGGAGAGGTCCCAAGGCTGCCGCTGATGGGGCTGCCTGGCTCATTCCAGCACTGCTGCGTCTGTGGCCAGAGCGGGGCCACCATCATGTGCTGCAGGGAAGGCTGCGACAGATGGTTCCACCTGCCCTGTGCCAAGGAGGGCGGCTGTGTCACGCAGTACATTATTCCATTCAGGTAGCTCCTCTCCCCTTCTGGCCACCCCCAGGGAAGGACCAAGTCTTTCTCATTATGCCCGTCCTTTTACCCCCAGGTCCTACTGCCCTGAGCACCGTCCAGAGCAGGACGTGCAGGTGACTCCAGAGCCGGGCACGGAATGCCCCATCTGCATGGAACCAGTGGAGGATAGAAAGACCTTCAACACCATAGTGTGCCCGGCGTGCAAAAGAGCCTGGTTCCACAGGGACTGCCTCCAGGTGGGAGCCCTGCCCTCAGGCCTGGGACACAGCAGGTGTTCAGCAGCACCAGGGCCTGGCTCACACTGCTTCTGTTTGCCCTGCAGGGACAGGCCATGTGTGCTGGTCTTTTGTCCTTCTGCTGCCCCCTCTGCAGAGACCGTGACACATTTCTTGTCGAAGTGTTCTTTATCGGGATCCGAACCCCCATCAGGTTTGTGTCCTTCAGTGTGATTCCCAAGACAGGGAGTGTAAGTGCCATACTGTGCCAGGCCCTGCCCCAGTAGTCCAAGCCAGCCCCATCCTGGTGTTATGAACGCACTCAAGAGAGTGATATGGTAAAAATTTTATTAATTACAGCAAGCAAGCAATAAGCAAAAAAAAAATCAGCGCTGGGCGGCAGGGGAGTCTCTACTCCTTCGGCTGCCGCACGTCTGATTTCCGTGTCTTCCCTTTTAAGTGGTCCGGCTTCTGGGTTACGTGTCCTTTCTCGGGTGTCTCTGCGCATGTGCCTCCGGTCACTGGTGGTCGCTTTTTGCCTTCTGGTGGTCGTAGGATGAAGATCAGGAGTCTTCCTCTTTTGACCTTTCCTCACTGTTCTCCTTTTAAGGCTTATCTGAGTGGCTTAACTTTCTGGAATTCAAGAGAGCTTGCAAGGCTGTTCTCATAATTATACAGACGTCAGCAGCAGCCTTCAACCTCATCCCTATTACACAAAGCATAGTTTTGCAAAGCATCATATCTTACATGTTTAGGCGAACAAAAGGGTCTCTATTTATTACACAGGGAGTCGGGATTTCCGCCTCTCAGGGGACTTGGAAAAGCATTGGAGGAAGGGCAGGGATGCCCTGTTACCTCCCTGGGGTCAGGGCAGCAGAAACACATCAGCTTTTCCTTTCTCCATCAGAGAGCCAACATGGGAGGACAACAATGCCTTTGCAGATCTAGGAGAGAGGCACAACAGGTGCAATGCCAGGGAATGCCTTTACCCAGGAGGCAGGGAGGAGGCAGAGGAAGAGGGGTGAGTTGGGAAGCTGCACCCGGGGCTCTGCAGGGAACCTGTGTATCGGGAAGGCATCAAAGCAGAAGGAGCCAGAGGAGCTCGGCTGCACAATCCCGTGCTGGGACACTTTGTCTTCAGAGCCATCAACCCGTTTGCTTCCCCAGGCCCTGGAAGCTGCTCCTGTGCTCCTCCTGTGCTGCTGAGGGCACCCACAGGCGCTGCTCTGGCCTGAGAGCGAGGACAACCCACTGGGAGTGTGACATCTGTGCTGGTCTCGGCACGGGTATGAGGCAAAGCAGGCGGGTATCCCTGGGCTGGGGCCAGTGCCCAGGCTGGGCACGGCAAAGCCCATGGGCTCCTGGAGGGCTGGGGGCAGTGCTCTGGTCGGGCATGGCCTGGTCCAGGCCTGGCAGGCCTCTGACATTCCTGTTTGGCCTTACAGCCCCCAGGGATGAGCGGGAGCTCAATGGCCCCAGCCTGATCAGACAGTCAGGACCGGAGCCTGCTCATGGCCTTTCAGAATCTGAGGCCATCAGGCCAAGCTCCAGCAGCGCAGTGCCATCTCGTCTGGCTCCCCAGTCTCCAACTCCAGGGACCAGCAGCCACAGAAGCCTCCGGCATCCAGCTTCTTCCTTGGCAGACACCGGCAGCCCACGCACACCAAGGGCAAGATCCAGCAGCTGGACGGGCCCTGAGGACAGGGTCCGTTCCAGACGTGCTGGGCCTGACCGCAGGCGAAGCCGCTCTCACCAGCAAAGGCGGGCCTCAGATGGAGCCGTCCGGTCACGGAGTCGCCATGACAGGAGCAGCAGGAGAACATCAAGTGCAGAGAGGCCCAGGCAAAGGGAGACACCGTCGCGGGCTTCCCGCAGACACAGCCGCTCCCGGCAGCAAGCTCATGCCCAGAGTCCACCTGCCCGGTCGAGGAGTTGCCGAGACAGGAGCAGCAGGAGAACATCGAGGGCAGAGAGGCCCAGGCAAAGGGAGACATCCTCAGGGACGTCCCCCAGACGCAGCCGCTCCTGCCCGCAACGTCGGGCCTCAAATCAACCTGTCCAATCCAGGAGTCACCAGGACAGGAGCAGGAGGACAGCAGCAAGTGCTGAGACGCCCAGGTGCAGGGGGACACCGTCGGGGACCTCGCGCAGGAGCAACCGCTCCCGCCAGCCACGTCGGGCCTCAACTCGGACCTCTAACAGCAGCACGTAGTGTCATCTTTTCTTTTTAGTCCCTCTGTTTGCTGCCGTAAATGAAGGTGAGAAGGGTCAATACAGGGACCTCGAGATTTGCAGGTCTGTGGGAAAACCCGAATTAGCTCTTGGCATTTCTATGATTCTTGATTTCTGTTATCCTGTACTGTTAAGGGAAAAGCCACTTAAGGACATAGCTAATTAAGAAGGACACTCATTGCTGCCTTTAGACAGATATTTCCCCACCGCTTACCCTTGAACGTGAACCAGTCCTTAATGGCTTGGATACGTTTAGGGAGACATGAAGAGCAAGGTGGCTCTTAGGGAAGCTGTCTTTGAAAAGGCCGTGTGCTGAGTTGCTATCCTTAAACAATCTCATTTCAGTAAAGCCTTCCTTCAGTAAAGCGGAAGAAGAAAGAAGAGAGTGAGACACTGCCTCAAGTGTCTGGAGAAATCGATTGCGACACTGCTGCTGATTTTAAAGACTTGCTTGGACCTTCAAAGATCAAACCAGAAAAGACAGTGGAAATAGCCTGGGACAAAGAGGATGCGCAGGACTCTGCCCAGACGAACGTCCAGGACCTTTGCCTGAAACCGACAGAACTCAGGAGTCGAGTGCTTTCAAGTTTTCCTTCTTTGGAGACACAGAGGAGTTGGGCATCAAAGAAGGTAACAGCAGAACCCTCCTAACGGAGCCATTTCTAAGGAACGGCTTCTGGCAGGCACTGTAGAGCAATATGGTGTAAAGAAGGTCATAATGCAGAGGATGATCAGCAGCAGAAGTCAGTACTTATGCTGAAGCATTTTGATCTTCATTTCTACTTGCCAAGGTTGTGGGAGATTAATGAGAGGTAACTCCTGCTTGCATCTCAGGAATTTTGAAAGGCACGCCTTGAGAAGGCATTGGGATTTTTGCAGAGTGGTGAAAAAGCTTGTTGTCATCCCCTGAATTTCTCAAACAGGGAAAAAGGTGACACAGCAGTCATACCAAGTTACATGGAACGCAACAAGATTTTAAGAAAAATGGGTGTTGAGGTGGAGGGAGGAGCAAAATCCTGGAGTTGACCCCAAGCTCAGTGACCATTCTGTTAGTTAGTGAATTCTATACCTGGACCTTCAGGAAAGTGAAACTGAATGACACTGAAGGATCATCGGGGTGTCCTAAGCTCAGATAAAATAAGGCCTTATGAAATGAAGATGAAGGAATATTTAATCAAGTCACAGTCAGGTAGGAATGAAAGGAAGCTGTGCCAAGTTATCCAAAATATTAAGAAACAACAACACAAAGCAACAAGCCCCCCACACTTGTGCTGAATTCAGAAGCTATTCACTGTCTTCTGGATGCAATGATAAATGTTGAAGAATACATAGGAGATGCCTTGAACAAAGTGGAAAATCCTGGAGCAGAGCTACAGCTCAGAAAATCAGGGAGGAGAAGATTCTGTCCTTCCTAAATCTGTCTTTCCCTGTGTAAATATTTCGCTTGAAAGAAGGAAGTTTTCCTGGCAAGCAGAGATATAATCTGGTTTTGGCTTTCTTTCTCTTTTGGTGCTGGTTTTGCAGAGCCTCACGTGCTTGGAACGATAAAACTGGAAAAAGTCAGGTGGCAAGAGGATTCACATTTCCAAGACATCCCTTCTGGGGGTGCTGATGAGCCTGAGATGTCAGAAATTGAAAAGCACCAAGAAAGGCAAGTTCCATTTGTATTTGTTGTCTACTTGGCTGTAGTAGTTGGATGCTGTGGGAATATTAATGGCAGCACTGAGGAAATGGGAAACTGAGACTGCACACCTCTGAGCAAGGAAAATCATCTTGGAAAACCACTGGTGCTGCTCGGAGTCCAGAGTCCCAGCAGCCCATCCGATGTGAAGTTGAATGTGAAGAGAGAGAAGTTGAGCACAAGAAATGGACTGGGTTGTTTTGGTTTGGCCAACCCCAAACTGAGTTTTGCCAAAAGGCAAAGACACAGTCAGTTTTCTTGTAAAAAGTGGGTTTTTTTTTTTAATAGAAGGCTTTATTTGCATACTGTGGAGTAGAGCTCTTCCATGTATACCATTTCTCTGAGGCACTACAGCTCTAACTCGTGCTCATGGGATTTGATAGGACCTTTTAGGATGCTAAAACCCCTTTGTACTTGTCTAGGGTTCTTTCTCTACCACGCACAGAAAGTGCTAGAGTTTCCTTCTTCTCCAAAGATAATGAACGTCTAAGAGGTACGACACAACTTCTTCAGCCCCTTTTGTATATTTTTCCCTTTTAAACCCTTACTGGACTTGAGTAAGGAGGAAAAAATGCTGCCTGGTTATGAATGCTCTGTAGTCAAAATTTGCCATCCTCTCTTGTGGTCAAAGTTGCGGTAGATCCCATGAGAGAGTCCTGGTAAAAAATAAAGGCTGAGCAGCTTTCTGCCTTTCCTTTCTTTCAGATAATTGCCTCATAGCTATAGGAACTTTTAGAGCTTAGCAAAAAAATAGTCACTAGACAGGTTACCGAGGAATTTGGGATCCTTTCAGGTAGGTCTATCACCTTTAACTTTTTCCTGTCTCTCTGGTGTTAATCTGAGGAATGCCGAGTGCTCTTGTCAGTGACATATGTGCGTGCGGTTCTTCATCCTAATGAACCTGGGGCTTTCTCTTCTGAACTCAGTGAATTTTCTATTTAAAAACAGAGACAACAACAACAAAAGAAAACATACACAGCCCCCAAAAATTACACAGGCTGCCAAAACAATTGCTTGTTCTATTTTGTAGAATATAGTCTCAAGTCAGGCTTAAATGACGTTTGTTTCTTGAGACTTGTTAGATAACGCTGATGAAATGTATGGCTGTGTTCATACAGTTACTGCCCTGCAATCTTCCAGCCTGTCTGATTTACAGGGTGTGTCAGAATGGAGATCTCAGCCCTTGGCAGGCAGCACTTCTGGGGGCAGCTGTGGGATCCTGCTGCTGAGCATTTAATGCAAGAGCTGCTGTTTCACTGCCATTTAGATTTCAGCATGTTCAGGGAGACAGCTGCTGCCTTTCATTTTTCTTAGTACACCAGGCTGCAGTAGGGAACATTTCTGCTGGAGCCGACATGTGGTGGGGGGCAAGAGAGAATAGGAGGGACGTGAAGAATAGAGCTTCTGACTTGACCATTGTGTTGTTCATTCATGATTGTTGGGAGCAGCAGCAGAATCAGAAGGGTTGAACCCTATTGATTGGTGTTGTGTTTTGTTTTGTGCAGAGGGCCCAAAGTTATTTTGTAGATCTGTAGAGCTCAGTGAAGAAAAAGTGGGTTGGGAAGACAGATGTAGATTATTGCTTGAGGTGAGTATGGAACATCTGTTCCCTGGTAACTGTGGCTGAATGCTGAGCATGGGGAGGGAACACGGCTATGGGTGTGCATGCAAAATTCATTCAGGACCTCCAGAAGAGCCTGAAACTTTGGAACTGTCAGGGAACAAAAGGTTGTTAGTATACTGGTGTGTGTAACATGATGTTGTGATGTCCAGCCAGGTAAACCACTGCATCTCTGTGTGTTACAGGAGCAGCTAGCTAACTAGATGTAAGGGAAGTGTTTAAGAGAAACAGTGAATTTAGAGACTTCTGCGAGTAGTGGATTAGTCAAAAACTTCTCCTAGGAATATGTCAGATTTTCATTAATTTCTGGATCGTCTAAGGAAGCACAAGAATTCCAAACGGAAACTGAACCCAAACTAATAAACCCTTTCTTGAAAAGAATCGTGTCCTATTTGTTCCTTGAAGAAGTTGCCAAACAACCTTACCTTTTAAATCCTTTCAAGGATCTAACAAGAAAAACTATTGGCAAACCCGGTTAGGCAGTGTTTCCGAGCTGGCGCTGATGCTCTCGGGTTCCGGGGAGCCACGGGAAGGCTCCAGTCCAGACTGTCCGGTCAGGCTGGGGCCATTGAGCTCCGGCTCAGCCCTGGAGGCTGTGAGGGCAATCAGCAATGTCAAAGGCCTCCCAGGCCTGGGCCAGGCTGGGCCGGAGCAGTGCCCCCAGCCCTCCAGGAGCCTACGGGCTCTGCCAAGCCCAAAAGGGGGCTTGGCCTGACAGCCGTGCCCAGAGCAACAGAGCTGTCACACTCCCTGCTGGTTCTGGTCGCTGTCAGGCACGAGCAACACCTGTGGGTGCCCTGGGCAGTGCAGGAGCAGCAGAGGGGCACTTGCCAGGGCCTGGGGAAACGCAGGGGTCGGCCTTTACAGGACGACACAGCAGGCATGCTGCAGGGGACAGAGCCAATGGCAGCGAGCATGAGCAGCTCTGTGGGGCTCTCAGCCCGCAGCATCGGCCCCAAGGGCTGCTCTGTCCCTGCCTGCGTGCCTGGCTGATGGGCAGGGCTGGAGGCCTTGGAGAGCAGCGGCCATTGCGGGCACGGGGCTCCCAACAGCTGCCCCCTGGCCCAGCTGGGCCCCACTTGAGGAGGAAGGAGGCTCCCAGCCCTGGCCTGGCTGAGCAGCTCCTGCCTCCCTTGGCCTCTGCTCTGGGCCCCACGCTGGCCACCCCGACAGCCCCTGGGCCAGGCTGTGGGAGGGCTGCTTTGCCCTCACCTGGCTCCCTGCCATCAGGGCCCTCCTGCTTCTTCTTGCACATGAGAACTGTCAGCGCTGAGTCCCTGTCCAGGAACGCCGCTGTCTCTGCCAGGTGCTGGTCCTGTCTTTCTCTGTGGAAGGAAGAAGGGTGTGGGGAATTTGCAGGACATGCCCAGAGCCACGAGGGTGCTACTCCCTGGTCAGCCCTGTGTCAGCCCTGCTCCTGTCCGCCTTCTGCTCCCGTTGTTGCGTTGAGGAACACCGCGGTCTCCTCTGGATGTTCCTGCGCTGATTCTGGGAAGGGAGAGGCAGGTGAGCCTGCAGCACAGGCCCAGAGCCCCGAGGTGTGGGGCTCCTCTGGTCCCTGGGCAGCTGCTTCCCTGCCTTACCTTCTCCTCCCGTTGCCAGGTCGCACTGACACATGGCCTGAGCCCAGCCTTCCCTTTTGGGGCCAAGGGAAATCTCTGCTCCTGGCCCCAGCACTGGGCACTTTCTCAGCCGGTCAGGGAAGGTGATGCTCCACCAGAGAGGCATGAGCATTGCAGGCAAGCCTACATCACTGCAGTCTTGCCAAAGGGCACCAAGAAGGAGGCAAGAAACTGCAGGCCCATCAGCCTTTCCTCCATCTCCCAACAGGTGACAGAACACCTCCTCCTGGATGTCATCTCCAACGCTCTGGAATAACAGGAAGGGAAGACCATGCTTGAGGAATCTCATAGCATAGCCACCTCTGCTGCAGTGACTGGCTGGGTTTGTGCGGGGAGAGCAGTGGCTGAGTTGTCAGCCGGAACTTCAGCGAGGCTTTGTCCCTGCCTCCCATAACATGCTCCTGAGGCAGCTGAGGAAGAGTGGGGTGGAGAAGTGGACAGTGGAGCTCCAAACTCAGAGGGTTGTGACCTCAGGGGGCCGTGTTGGGGCCAGCCTTGTTTGCCTTATTCCCCAGTGACCTGGCAGAAGGGACGGAGCGCTCCCTCAGCACGTTTGCTGATAGCACAGAAGCGGGAGCAGAGGCTGATGCACCACAAGGCTGTGCTGCCCTCCAGAGTGACCTGGACAGGCTCGACAGCCGAGCAGAGAGGGACCTAATGAAGTTGCTCAGGACAAAGCCTCTAGAAGAGCTTGAAGCTTTGTAATTGCTAGGCAAGAATAGTTGTTTTGCATATTGGAATGTATAAGGTCACGTGGTGATGTCCAGTCATGGGAACCACTCAATCTCTGTAAGTTACAGAACCAGTTCCTTAACTGTGTAAAGAAAGTCTTTGAGGCAAACTGCAAATTCAGAAACTTCTCCTAATATGAAGTTGGATTTTCACCATTTTCTGGCATGCTGGATGAAGCATAGGGATTCCAAAAGGAATGTGAAAGCAAGCCAATAAATCTTCTTTTAGAGTTCACACGTGTTTCCTGCTTGTTCCTTGAAGAACTTGCCAGACAATGTTACTTTTGAAATCCATTCAAAGATCTAATAGGAAAAAATATTGGCCAAAAGTGTTAGCCTGTGTTTCTGAATAGGAACATGTTTCTTGTGCCAATTCAAGATTTGTACCAGGGTTTGGGGTTTTTGGGTCTGTATGCTTTGAATGTAAGTTGCTTCTTTGCAGGACTTTGAATAATTAGACTTTTAGTAATTAGATTGTGCAGCAGAGACAGTATTTTACTGTGTGCTGCTGTCCAGTGCTGAAAAGGGTTGAGAAAGAGTCGGTGGCTCTGTGTCGATGCATAACTTGCGGGAGCGGCACCGGAGCAGTTCGCAGGGCCTGGAGAAGCAAACGGGTTCCTGGTGCTGAGGACAAAGTGTCCACAGCTCGGGATTGCATGGCTGAGCTCTTCTGGCTCCTTCTGCTTCAATGCCTTGCCGAGACACAGGTTCCCTGCAGAGCCCCGGGTGCAGCTTCCCAACTCTCCCCTTTCCTTCTGCCTCCACCCTGCCTCCTTGGGTAAAGGCATTCCCTGGCATTGCACCTGCTGTGCCTCCCTCCTAGTTCAGTGAAGGCATTGTTTTCCACCCAAGGGGGCTCTCCCCTGGAGACAGGAACATGGATGAAGTCCCGGTGCCCCAGCATCAGGCAGGTGCAGGGTATCTCTGCTTGTCAGCCCCTGCCCTGTTTCCCTGGGATCCCGCTGACTGTTCTAGCAGTCAATGATCTGCACTTTGCAGGAGCGTGTTTGCAAAGACGTGAATGCGAAAACTCTACAAGAACTGTTTGTGTGTGTCCCGTCGTGACTTTTTTCAAAATATTTGCTAGAAGGAAAGCATGGACCAAGCTGACAAAGTTCTTTAATGTGGGAAAAGCATTTGACTCCTGAGCTGAGTACTGTTGCAAGCTCTCCAGTCAGATACAAGGTAATCTTTTATTGAATTTCCCGGGTGTCCATCGAGTGAGTGTAAAGAATGAGCTTTCTCAGGAGCTTAATACCAATTTTTCCACTTAATATGAAATGTCAAATTCATTAGATGGTTAGATGACAGGAGAATTGAGGTTGGGAGGCAGCTGCAGTGGTCCCCAGCTTTATCTCCTGTTCCCAACAGTGATCAGCATGGGCATGAAATCAGGTTCATCTCAGTTTACTGCAGAGAGGTCTTGAGGAAAACGTTGGTGCACCAAGAGCAGGTTTGGAATCTGTGCAGTGCAAGAGACTCTGCACAAGCTCTCTGGGCAACCGACTGCCGGGGACAGGAGCCCTGGCGTGGCCGTGCCTGAACAGCACCTTTCTGCCTACAGTGCCACCCTCGATGGCTGCCTTAGAGCCTGAGATTGGACCCTGCACTTGCTGCAGGAGTCTCTGGCCTGGTTCCGTGCTGACCAAAGGCTTGGAACCATCTCAGAACCTGGGTTCCCAAGGGGGTGGCCTCAAGTGGTTGCTGGGCAACTGAGGCCATGGCTGCCTGAATCTTGGGAGCAAGATGCTGATGTCAGAGTGGCCATTGTGACGCGTGCGACCAAAGCCCCAAAAGGGAAGGCTGGGCTCAGGCCGTGTGTCAGTGCGACCTGGCAACGGGAGGAGAAGGTAAGGCAGGGAAGCAGCTGCCCAGGGACCGTAGCGGCCCCACACCTCGGGGCTCTGGGCCTGTGCTGCAGGCTCACCTGCCTCTCCCTTCCCAGAATCAGCGGAGGAATATCCAGAGGAGACGGCGGTGTTCCTCAACGCGACAACGGGAGCAGAAGGCGGACAGGAGCAGGGCTCACGCAGGGCTGACCAGGGAGTAGCACCCTCGTAGCTCTGGGCCTGTTCTGCAAACTCCCATCACTCTTCTTTCTCCCACAGAGAGAGAGAACCAGCACCTGGCGGAGACAGCGGCGTTCCTGGACAGGGACTCAGCGCTGACAGCCGCCATGTGTGACAGGGAGCAGGAGGGCCCTGATGGCAGGGAGCCAGGTGAGGGCAAAGCAGCCCTCCCACAGCCTGGCCCAGGGGCTGTCGGGGTGGCCAGCGTGGGGCCCAGAGCAGAGGCCAAGGGAGACAGGAACTGCTCAGCCAGGCCACGGCTGGGAGCCTCCTTCCTCCTCAAGTGGGGCCCAGCTGGGCCAGGGGGCAGCTGTTGGGAGCCCCGTGCCCGCAATGGCCGCTGCTCTCCAAGGCCTCCAGCCCTGCCCATCAGCCAGGCACGCAGGCAGGGACAGAGCAGCCCTTGGGGCCGATGCTGCGGGCTGAGAGCCCCACAGAGCTGCTCATGCTCGCTGCCATTGGCTCTGTCCCCTGCAGCATGCCTGCTGTGTCGCCGTGCAGAGGCTGACCCGGACACCTGCGGCGACAAACATGAGAAATACGGGCTCTGTGCCCATGTGTTCTGCCTGGTGAGTGGCTCTGGGCACTCTCTCCAGCATTGCAATGGGCAGTCCCTGCCACCCTGTCCTCATCAGCTCTTCTCCAATTCTGCAGTATTTTGCCACACTGCTTTTCCAGCAAGCAAATAAACGTCTTGGACTCCTGGGTTTTCTGCCTCAAGATATCCAACTTGCAGTCAGGCGGGCGGCACAGAAGGTGAGATCCTGGCAAAAGAGCAGGGAGATTTGTGCCAGGAGAGGCTGGCCAGAGCTTAGCCCAGACCCCCAGCAAGAAAGGCCGGCCATGCAGCCGGCTGTGGGACAAAGCCTGGCTCCCAGCAGCTCCGTGGAGCCTCTGGCACAGGAGCTTCCCTCACCAGCTGGCTCTGTGGGCTGAGAGCCAGCAGCAGCCACATCTCGAGCCCTGCCCGGGGCCCTGGGGCTGCCTGGGGAGGTCCCAAGGCTGCCGCTGATGGGGCTGCCTGGCTCATTCCAGCACTGCTGCGTCTGTGGCCAGAGCGGGGCCACCATCATGTGCTGCAGGGAAGGCTGCGACAGATGGTTCCACCTGCCCTGTGCCAAGGAGGGCGGCTGTGTCACGCAGTACATTATTCCATTCAGGTAGCTCCTCTCCCCTTCTGGCCACCCCCAGGGAAGGACCAAGTCTTTCTCATTATGCCCGTCCTTTTACCCCCAGGTCCTACTGCCCTGAGCACCGTCCAGAGCAGGACGTGCAGGTGACTCCAGAGCCGGGCACCGAATGCCCCATCTGCATGGAACCAGTGGAGGATAGAAAGACCTTCAACACCATAGTGTGCCCGGCGTGCAAAAGAGCCTGGTTCCACAGGGACTGCCTCCAGGTGGGAGCCCTGCCCTCAGGCCTGGGACACAGCAGGTGTTCAGCAGCACCAGGGCCTGGCTCACACTGCTTCTGTTTGCCCTGCAGGGACAGGCCATGTGTGCTGGTCTTTTGTCCTTCTGCTGCCCCCTCTGCAGAGACCGTGACACATTTCTTGTCGAAGTGTTCTTTATCGGGATCCGAACCCCCATCAGGTTTGTGTCCTTCAGTGTGATTCCCAAGACAGGGAGTGTAAGACAGGCCCTGCCCCAGTAGTCCAAGCCAGCCCCATCCTGGTGTTATGAACGCACTCAAGAGAGTGATATGGTAAAAATTTTATTAATTACAGCAAGCAAGCAATAAGCAAAAAAAAAATCAGCGCTGGGCGGCAGGGGAGTCTCTACTCCTTCGGCTGCCGCACGTCTGATTTCCGTGTCTTCCCTTTTAAGTGGTCCGGCTTCTGGGTTACGTGTCCTTTCTCGGGTGTCTCTGCGCATGTGCCTCCGGTCACTGGTGGTCGCTTTTTGCCTTCTGGTGGTCGTAGGATGAAGATCAGGAGTCTTCCTCTTTTGACCTTTCCTCACTGTTCTCCTTTTAAGGCTTATCTGAGTGGCTTAACTTTCTGGAATTCAAGAGAGCTTGCAAGGCTGTTCTCATAATTATACAGACGTCAGCAGCAGCCTTCAACCTCATCCCTATTACACAAAGCATAGTTTTGCAAAGCATCATATCTTACATGTTTAGGCGAACAAAAGGGTCTCTATTTATTACACAGGGAGTCGGGATTTCCGCCTCTCAGGGGACTTGGAAAAGCATTGGAGGAAGGGCAGGGATGCCCTGTTACCTCCCTGGGGTCAGGGCAGCAGAAACACATCAGCTTTTCCTTTCTCCATCAGAGAGCCAACATGGGAGGACAACAATGCCTTTGCAGATCTTGGAGAGAGGCACAACAGGTGCAATGCCAGGGAATGCCTTTACCCAGGAGGCAGGGAGGAGGCAGAGGAAGAGGGGTGAGTTGGGAAGCTGCACCCGGGGCTCTGCAGGGAACCTGTGTATCGGGAAGGCATCAAAGCAGAAGGAGCCAGAGGAGCTCGGCTGCACAATCCCGTGCTGGGACACTTTGTCTTCAGAGCCATCAACCCGTTTGCTTCCCCAGGCCCTGGAAGCTGCTCCTGTGCTCCTCCTGTGCTGCTGAGGGCACCCACAGGCGCTGCTCTGGCCTGAGAGCGAGGACAACCCACTGGGAGTGTGACATCTGTGCTGGTCTCGGCACGGGTATGAGGCAAAGCAGGCGGGTATCCCTGGGCTGGGGCCAGTGCCCAGGCTGGGCACGGCAAAGCCCATGGGCTCCTGGAGGGCTGGGGGCAGTGCTGTGGTCGGGCATGGCCTGGTCCAGGCCTGGCAGGCCTCTGACATTCCTGTTTGGCCTTACAGCCCCCAGGGATGAGCCGGAGCTCAATGGCCCCAGCCTGATCAGACAGTCAGGACCGGAGCCTGCTCATGGCCTTTCAGAATCTGAGGCCATCAGGCCAAGCTCCAGCAGCGCAGTGCCATCGCGTCTGGCTCCCCAATCTCCAACTCCAGGGACCAGCAGCCACAGAAGCCTCCGGCATCCAGCTTCTTCCTTGGCAGACACCGGCAGCCCACGCACACCAAGGGCAAGATCCAGCAGCTGGACGGGCCCTGAGGACAGGGTCCGTTCCAGACGTGCTGGGCCTGACCGCAGGCGAAGCCGCTCTCACCAGCAAAGGCGGGCCTCAGATGGAGCCGTCCGGTCACGGAGTCGCCATGACAGGAGCAGCAGGAGAACATCAAGTGCAGAGAGGCCCAGGCAAAGGGAGACACCGTCGCGGGCTTCCCGCAGACACAGCCGCTCCCGGCAGCAAGCTCATGCCCAGAGTCCACCTGCCCGGTCGAGGAGTTGCCGAGACAGGAGCAGCAGGAGAACATCGAGGGCAGAGAGGCCCAGGCAAAGGGAGACATCCTCAGGGACGTCCCCCAGACGCAGCCGCTCCTGCCCGCAACGTCGGGCCTCAAATCAACCTGTCCAATCCAGGAGTCACCAGGACAGGAGCAGGAGGACAGCAGCAAGTGCTGAGACGCCCAGGTGCAGGGGGACACCGTCGGGGACCTCGCGCAGGAGCAACCGCTCCCGCCAGCCACGTCGGGCCTCAACTCGGACCTCTAACAGCAGCACGTAGTGTCATCTTTTCTTTTTAGTCCCTCTGTTTGCTGCCGTAAATGAAGGTGAGAAGGGTCAATACAGGGACCTCGAGATTTGCAGGTCTGTGGGAAAACCCGAATTAGCTCTTGGCATTTCTATGATTCTTGATTTCTGTTATCCTGTACTGTTAAGGGAAAAGCCACTTAAGGACATAGCTAATTAAGAAGGACACTCATTGCTGCCTTTAGACAGATATTTCCCCACCGCTTACCCTTGAACGTGAACCAGTCCTTAATGGCTTGGATACGTTTAGGGAGACATGAAGAGCAAGGTGGCTCTTAGGGAAGCTGTCTTTGAAAAGGCCGTGTGCTGAGTTGCTATCCTTAAACAATCTCATTTCAGTAAAGCCTTCCTTCAGTAAAGCGGAAGAAGAAAGAAGAGAGTGAGACACTGCCTCAAGTGTCTGGAGAAATCGATTGCGACACTGCTGCTGATTTTAAAGACTTGCTTGGACCTTCAAAGATCAAACCAGAAAAGACAGTGGAAATAGCCTGGGACAAAGAGGATGCGCAGGACTCTGCCCAGACGAACGTCCAGGACCTTTGCCTGAAACCGACAGAACTCAGGAGTCGAGTGCTTTCAAGTTTTCCTTCTTTGGAGACACAGAGGAGTTGGGCATCAAAGAAGGTAACAGCAGAACCCTCCTAACGGAGCCATTTCTAAGGAACGGCTTCTGGCAGGCACTGTAGAGCAATATGGTGTAAAGAAGGTCATAATGCAGAGGATGATCAGCAGCAGAAGTCAGTACTTATGCTGAAGCATTTTGATCTTCATTTCTACTTGCCAAGGTTGTGGGAGATTAATGAGAGGTAACTCCTGCTTGCATCTCAGGAATTTTGAAAGGCACGCCTTGAGAAGGCATTGGGATTTTTGCAGAGTGGTGAAAAAGCTTGTTGTCATCCCCTGAATTTCTCAAACAGGGAAAAAGGTGACACAGCAGTCATACCAAGTTACATGGAACGCAACAAGATTTTAAGAAAAATGGGTGTTGAGGTGGAGGGAGGAGCAAAATCCTGGAGTTGACCCCAAGCTCAGTGACCATTCTGTTAGTTAGTGAATTCTATACCTGGACCTTCAGGAAAGTGAAACTGAATGACACTGAAGGATCATCGGGGTGTCCTAAGCTCAGATAAAATAAGGCCTTATGAAATGAAGATGAAGGAATATTTAATCAAGTCACAGTCAGGTAGGAATGAAAGGAAGCTGTGCCAAGTTATCCAAAATATTAAGAAACAACAACACAAAGCAACAAGCCCCCCACACTTGTGCTGAATTCAGAAGCTATTCACTGTCTTCTGGATGCAATGATAAATGTTGAAGAATACATAGGAGATGCCTTGAACAAAGTGGAAAATCCTGGAGCAGAGCTACAGCTCAGAAAATCAGGGAGGAGAAGATTCTGTCCTTCCTAAATCTGTCTTTCCCTGTGTAAATATTTCGCTTGAAAGAAGGAAGTTTTCCTGGCAAGCAGAGATATAATCTGGTTTTGGCTTTCTTTCTCTTTTGGTGCTGGTTTTGCAGAGCCTCACGTGCTTGGAACGATAAAACTGGAAAAAGTCAGGTGGCAAGAGGATTCACATTTCCAAGACATCCCTTCTGGGGGTGCTGATGAGCCTGAGATGTCAGAAATTGAAAAGCACCAAGAAAGGCAAGTTCCATTTGTATTTGTTGTCTACTTGGCTGTAGTAGTTGGATGCTGTGGGAATATTAATGGCAGCACTGAGGAAATGGGAAACTGAGACTGCACACCTCTGAGCAAGGAAAATCATCTTGGAAAACCACTGGTGCTGCTCGGAGTCCAGAGTCCCAGCAGCCCATCCGATGTGAAGTTGAATGTGAAGAGAGAGAAGTTGAGCACAAGAAATGGACTGGGTTGTTTTGGTTTGGCCAACCCCAAACTGAGTTTTGCCAAAAGGCAAAGACACAGTCAGTTTTCTTGTAAAAAGTGGGTTTTTTTTAATAGAAGGCTTTATTTGCATACTATGGAGTAGAGCTCTTCCATGTATACCATTTCTCTGAGGCACTACAGCTCTAACTCGTGCTCATGGGATTTGATAGGACCTTTTAGGATGCTAAAACCCCTTTGTACTTGTCTAGGGTTCTTTCTCTACCACGCACAGAAAGTGCTAGAGTTTCCTTCTTCTCCAAAGATAATGAACGTCTAAGAGGTACGACACAACTTCTTCAGCCCCTTTTGTATATTTTTCCCTTTTAAACCCTTACTGGACTTGAGTAAGGAGGAAAAAATGCTGCCTGGTTATGAATGCTCTGTAGTCAAAATTTGCCATCCTCTCTTGTGGTCAAAGTTGCGGTAGATCCCATGAGAGAGTCCTGGTAAAAAATAAAGGCTGAGCAGCTTTCTGCCTTTCCTTTCTTTCAGATAATTGCCTCATAGCTATAGGAACTTTTAGAGCTTAGCAAAAAAATAGTCACTAGACAGGTTACCGAGACATTTGGGATCCTTTCAGGTAGGTCTATCACCTTTAACTTTTTCCTGTCTCTCTGGTGTTAATCTGAGGAATGCCGAGTGCTCTTGTCAGTGACATATGTGCGTGCGGTTCTTCATCCTAATGAACCTGGGGCTTTCTCTTCTGAACTCAGTGAATTTTCTATTTAAAAACAGAGACAACAACAACAAAAGAAAACATACACAGCCCCCAAAAATTACACAGGCTGCCAAAACAATTGCTTGTTCTATTTTGTAGAATATAGTCTCAAGTCAGGCTTAAATGACGTTTGTTTCTTGAGACTTGTTAGATAACGCTGATGAAATGTATGGCTGTGTTCATACAGTTACTGCCCTGCAATCTTCCAGCCTGTCTGATTTACAGGGTGTGTCAGAATGGAGATCTCAGCCCTTGGCAGGCAGCACTTCTGGGGGCAGCTGTGGGATCCTGCTGCTGAGCATTTAATGCAAGAGCTGCTGTTTCACTGCCATTTAGATTTCAGCATGTTCAGGGAGACAGCTGCTGCCTTTCATTTTTCTTAGTACACCAGGCTGCAGTAGGGAACATTTCTGCTGGAGCCGACATGTGGTGGGGGGCAAGAGAATAGGAGGGACGTGAAGAATAGAGCTTCTGACTTGACCATTGTGTTGTTCATTCATGATTGTTGGGAGCAGCAGCAGAATCAGAAGGGTTGAACCCTATTGATTGGTGTTGTGTTTTGTTTTGTGCAGAGGGCCCAAAGTTATTTTGTAGATCTGTAGAGCTCAGTGAAGAAAAAGTGGGTTGGGAAGACAGATGTAGATTATTGCTTGAGGTGAGTATGGAACATCTGTTCCCTGGTAACTGTGGCTGAATGCTGAGCATGGGGAGGGAACACGGCTATGGGTGTGCATGCAAAATTCATTCAGGACCTCCAGAAGAGCCTGAAACTTTGGAACTGTCAGGGAACAAAAGGTTGTTAGTATACTGGTGTGTGTAACATGATGTTGTGATGTCCAGCCAGGTAAACCACTGCATCTCTGTGTGTTACAGGAGCAGCTAGCTAACTAGATGTAAGGGAAGTGTTTAAGAGAAACAGTGAATTTAGAGACTTCTGCGAGTAGTGGATTAGTCAAAAACTTCTCCTAGGAATATGTCAGATTTTCATTAATTTCTGGATCGTCTAAGGAAGCACAAGAATTCCAAACGGAAACTGAACCCAAACTAATAAACCCTTTCTTGAAAAGAATCGTGTCCTATTTGTTCCTTGAAGAAGTTGCCAAACAACCTTACCTTTTAAATCCTTTCAAGGATCTAACAAGAAAAACTATTGGCAAACCCGGTTAGGCAGTGTTTCCGAGCTGGCGCTGATGCTCTCGGGTTCCGGGGAGCCACGGGAAGGCTCCAGTCCAGACTGTCCGGTCAGGCTGGGGCCATTGAGCTCCGGCTCAGCCCTGGAGGCTGTGAGGGCAATCAGCAATGTCAAAGGCCTCCCAGGCCTGGGCCAGGCTGGGCCGGAGCAGTGCCCCCAGCCCTCCAGGAGCCTACGGGCTCTGCCAAGCCCAAAAGGGGGCTTGGCCTGACAGCCGTGCCCAGAGCAACAGAGCTGTCACACTCCCCGCTGGTTCTGGTCGCTGTCAGGCACGAGCAACACCTGTGGGTGCCCTGGGCAGTGCAGGAGCAGCAGAGGGGCACTTGCCAGGGCCTGGGGAAACGCAGGGGTCGGCCTTTACAGGACGACACAGCAGGCATGCTGCAGGGGACAGAGCCAATGGCAGCGAGCATGAGCAGCTCTGTGGGGCTCTCAGCCCGCAGCATCGGCCCCAAGGGCTGCTCTGTCCCTGCCTGCGTGCCTGGCTGATGGGCAGGGCTGGAGGCCTTGGAGAGCAGCGGCCATTGCGGGCACGGGGCTCCCAACAGCTGCCCCCTGGCCCAGCTGGGCCCCACTTGAGGAGGAAGGAGGCTCCCAGCCCTGGCCTGGCTGAGCAGTTCCTGTCTCCCCACACCTCTGCTCTGGGCCCCACGCTGGCCACCCCGACAGCCCCTGGGCCAGGCTGTGGGAGGGCTGCTTTGCCCTCACCTGGCTCCCTGCCATCAGGGCCCTCCTGCTTCTTCTTGCACATGAGAACTGTCAGCGCTGAGTCCCTGTCCAGGAACGCCGCTGTCTCTGCCAGGTGCTGGTCCTGTCTTTCTCTGTGGAAGGAAGAAGGGTGTGGGGAATTTGCAGGACATGCCCAGAGCCACGAGGGTGCTACTCCCTGGTCAGCCCTGTGTCAGCCCTGCTCCTGTCCGCCTTCTGCTCCCGTTGTTGCGTTGAGGAACACCGCGGTCTCCTCTGGATGTTCCTGCGCTGATTCTGGGAAGGGAGAGGCAGGTGAGCCTGCAGCACAGGCCCAGAGCCCCGAGGTGTGGGGCTCCTCTGGTCCCTGGGCAGCTGCTTCCCTGCCTTACCTTCTCCTCCCGTTGCCAGGTCGCACTGACACATGGCCTGAGCCCAGCCTTCCCTTTTGGGGCCAAGGGAAATCTCTGCTCCTGGCCCCAGCACTGGGCACTTTCTCAGCCGGTCAGGGAAGGTGATGCTCCACCAGAGAGGCATGAGCATTGCAGGCAAGCCTACATCACTGCAGTCTTGCCAAAGGGCACCAAGAAGGAGGCAAGAAACCTGCAGGCCCATCAGCCTTTCCTCCATCTCCCAACAGGTGACAGAACACCTCCTCCTGGATGTCATCTCCAACGCTCTGGAATAACAGGAAGGGAAGACCATGCTTGAGGAATCTCATAGCATAGCCACCTCTGCTGCAGTGACTGGCTGGGTTTGTGCGGGGAGAGCAGTGGCTGAGTTGTCAGCCGGAACTTCAGCGAGGCTTTGTCCCTGCCTCCCATAACATGCTCCTGAGGCAGCTGAGGAAGAGTGGGGTGGAGAAGTGGACAGTGGAGCTCCAAACTCAGAGGGTTGTGACCTCAGGGGGCCGTGTTGGGGCCAGCCTTGTTTGCCTTATTCCCCAGTGACCTGGCAGAAGGGACGGAGCGCTCCCTCAGCACGTTTGCTGATAGCACAGAAGCGGGAGCAGAAGCTGATGCACCACAAGGCTGTGCTGCCCTCCAGAGTGACCTGGACAGGCTCGACAGCCGAGCAGAGAGGGACCTAATGAAGTTGCTCAGGACAAAGCCTCTAGAAGAGCTTGAAGCTTTGTAATTGCTAGGCAAGAATAGTTGTTTTGCATATTGGAATGTATAAGGTCACGTGGTGATGTCCAGTCATGGGAACCACTCAATCTCTGTAAGTTACAGAACCAGTTCCTTAACTGTGTAAAGAAAGTCTTTGAGGCAAACTGCAAATTCAGAAACTTCTCCTAATATGAAGTTGGATTTTCACCATTTTCTTTCTGGCATGCTGGATGAAGCATAGGGATTCCAAAAGGAATGTGAAAGCAAGCCAATAAATCTTCTTTTAGAGTTCACACGTGTTTCCTGCTTGTTCCTTGAAGAACTTGCCAGACAATGTTACTTTTGAAATCCATTCAAAGATCTAATAGGAAAAAATATTGGCCAAAAGTGTTAGCCTGTGTTTCTGAATAGGAACATGTTTTCTTGTGCCAATTCAAGATTTGTACCAGGGTTTGGGGTTTTTGGTGTGTATGCTTTGAATGTAAGTTGCTTCTTTGCAGGACTTTGAATAATTAGACTTTTAGTAATTAGATTGTGCAGCAGAGACAGTATTTTACTGTGTGCTGCTGTCCAGTGCTGAAAAGGGTTGAGAAAGAGTCGGTGGCTCTGTGTCGATGCATAACTTGCGGGAGCGGCACCGGAGCAGTTCGCAGGGCCTGGAGAAGCAAACGGGTTCCTGGTGCTGAGGACAAAGTGTCCACAGCTCGGGATTGC
>NC_142212.1:2090170-2123306 GCF_049639895.1 Pseudopodoces humilis
CACTTGGGGCTCCCTGTCAGCTGATGCCAAATGCCTTCCTGCAGAGGCTGGGGAGAAGCTGCAGTCAGGTCAGGCTGGGGACCAGCCCTGCAGGCCATGAAAGCAGCAGCAGGGCAGCGAGGCTGCCATGGATCCCTTCCTGCTGTGCTGGGCACAGCGAGTCCAGATGTGCAGAGAAAGCCCCCGGCTGCTGAGTCTCAGGAGAAGGATGAGGGTCATGGACCCACCATGTGCTCCCTGCATTTATTTCTCTGTTGGTCTCAGGAAATCATTTGATGATAGAGACTTTTTGGTTCCATTATCTTGGGTCTTTGTTTTTGGAGGACCTTAACACAAAGTATTTCAATTTCCCAGGAATGGATCCCACAAAACCAGTCCCCAGCCTGTGGGGTCAGCTGGGACACACCACTTACCCCTGCGATGGGAGCTGGGCTTGGGTGCAGTAACCACCTCAAGATCTGGGGAAGCGATCCCTGCAGACACACCTGTAACTGAACAGCCACAGAAGCTTCTCTCATCTCTGCTGATCTGCACAGGCAGCACTGAGCTGCAGGAGAGGTGAGGGGATCGCACAGGCCGAGGGCACACACGTGCACAGCTCTGTCCTGGCACCTGCAGCAATGCCTCCCTGGCCGAGCTCTGGGCTCTGAGCTGGCCGCTCTCCCTGGGGGAAAGGCCTTGACCTACCCTCACCATCTCCCAGAGCTTCAGTCCTTGGTGAGGGTTGAGGAGCTGCATCACCTTCATCAAGAGGTTTGGCTGCAAAGAAAGGCAGGACAGAACAGCTCCTGTGGCTCTATAGGAGATTCTCACGGTCCCTGGGGCCAGCAAAGGAGCCATGCAAGGCACAGCCCTGGGGCACAGCCCTGTGCATGGCCCCTTCCCTCTCTGCTCTTCTCCATGGCTGCACAGAGCACACGGAAGGAGACACTGGCATTGCACATGGGAAGAAGACTGACAGCTAAATGCTCCTTCCTCCCACTGACAGCAATCCTGTGGGATCCCTCCGAGCTGCAGGAGGCAGTGGGGCAAGATTTCCAGAATCCATCCCCCCTGAGATTATGTTAAGCAAAGTGGCACATGGCTGAGCTCTTGCCACCTTGACATTGATTATTCTGTAAGTAAAAAGGGGAATTGAGAACTTGCCTCCAACATCCTCCAAGAATTTCAAGGCATTTTCCACCAGGGCTTCCACATAATCCATATCATGATCCCAATCTACAATGGAGCACACATGAGAACCCTTTTCAGTCCATTCTGGGATCCAATTCTGCCTTAGGGGACTGGGCACTGCAAGGGGTTTGGGTAAGGCCATGGGAGCCATGTGTCAATGGACAGGGCCAAATCTGCAGAGGGGCCTGGGGGCCTCTGGGCTGGCTCCTGGTCACTCTCCACCCTCTTTCCATGCCCTGTGCAACTTCCCTGAAGAGGAAAGTGGGGCAGCCAGGGGCTCCTGGGAGCTCTCTCCCCTCCCAAAGAGAAAACCCTCCCTTAAAGCCCTGGAGAAAACAGCAGCAGGCAGTGCCACAAATATCCCTTCCCCGCTCCATCCCTCCTGCCCCTCCCTCTGCTGGGATAGCTCCTGCAGCCCAAGGGGACAGAGCCAGGCCCTCTCAGGATGCAGTGGAGCCTTGCCCTCCCCCTCTGCCCATTCCCCACCATGGGCACCCTTTTGCAGCCACTTCTGGGTTTTGGGACGTGTCTCCCATGGAGGGAGCCCAGCAGGACTGCTCAGTAGCCGAGTGTCCTGAGCCTGCTGGGGATAATTCCTCTGGGCTGTGCCGGTCTTGTCCGGGCTGTGCCTGCACTGCCAAGCAGCAGAGATGGCAGCTGAAGCCTCAGCAGGGCTCAGGCCCAGAGGCACAGCGATTACCTCCTGAAACTGTGCCTGGCATGGCCTCCCTTCCTGCAGCAGAGGCTGCCAGTGAACCACTGCTTCCTCCGGGAAACAGCGCCTTCAGCACAGCCTCTTCATCCACTTCTGCAGAAAGGAAGAGGCAGAGCTGGATCAGATGGAAACATTCCCCACTGGGGAGGTGGCATCTTCAGAAGGCAGTGCTTGTGAAAGGCATGGTTAAGGATCAGGAAAATGTCCAGGCTCTTGGGGCTGGGCCAAAGCACTCCTTCCTGCAAACAGCTCCTCCTCCTGAACAACCACAAGATCAGGAAATTGCAGGGGATCTCAGGGTGTGCATGGCCTGTGGTGCACTTGGGGCTCCCTGTCAGCTGATGCCAAATGCCTTCCTGCAGAGGCTGGGGAGAAGCTGCAGCCAGGCTGCCATGGATCCCTTCCTGCTGTGCTGTGGACGGCGTGTCCAGATGTGCAGAGAAAGCCCCCGGCTGCTGAGTCTCAGGAGAAGGATGAGGGTCATGGACCCACCATGTGCTCCCTGCATTTATTTCTCTGTTGGTCTCAGGAAATCATTTGATGATAGAGACTTTTTGGTTCCATTATCTTGGGTCTTTGTTTTTGGAGGACCTTAACACAAAGTATTTCAATTTCCCAGGAATGGATCCCACAAAACCAGTCCCCAGCCTGTGGGGTCAGCTGGGACACACCACTTACCCCTGCGATGGGAGCTGGGCTTGGGTGCAGTAACCACCTCAAGATCTGGGGAAGCGATCCCTGCAGACACACCTGTAACTGAACAGCCACAGAAAGCTTCTCTCATCTCTGCTGATCTGCACAGGCAGCACTGAGCTGCAGGAGAGGTGAGGGGATCGCACAGGCCGAGGGCACACACGTGCACAGCTCTGTCCTGGCACCTGCAGCAATGCCTCCCTGGCCGAGCTCTGGGCTCTGAGCTGGCCGCTCTCCCTGGGGGAAAGGCCTTGACCTACCCTCACCATCTCCCAGAGCTTCAGTCCTTGGTGAGGGTTGAGGAGCTGCATCACCTTCATCAAGAGGTTTGGCTGCAAAGAAAGGCAGGACAGAACAGCTCCTGTGGCTCTATAGGAGATTCTCACGGTCCCTGGGGCCAGCAAAGGAGCCATGCAAGGCACAGCCCTGGGGCACAGCCCTGTGCATGGCCCCTTCCCTCTCTGCTCTTCTCCATGGCTGCACAGAGCACACGGAAGGAGACACTGGCATTGCACATGGGAAGAAGACTGACAGCTAAATGCTCCTTCCTCCCACTGACAGCAATCCTGTGGGATCCCTCCGAGCTGCAGGAGGCAGTGGGGCAAGATTTCCAGAATCCATCCCCCCTGAGATTATGTTAAGCAAAGTGGCACATGGCTGAGCTCTTGCCACCTTGACATTGATTATTCTGTAAGTAAAAAGGGGAATTGAGAACTTGCCTCCAACATCCTCCAAGAATTTCAAGGCATTTTCCACCAGGGCTTCCACATAATCCATATCATGATCCCAATCTACAATGGAGCACACATGAGAACCCTTTTCAGTCCATTCTGGGATCCAATTCTGCCTTAGGGGACTGGGCACTGCAAGGGGTTTGGGTAAGGCCATGGGAGCCATGTGTCAATGGACAGGGCCAAATCTGCAGAGGGGCCTGGGGGCCTCTGGGCTGGCTCCTGGTCACTCTCCACCCTCTTTCCATGCCCTGTGCAACTTCCCTGAAGAGGAAAGTGGGGCAGCCAGGGGCTCCTGGGAGCTCTCTCCCCTCCCAAAGAGAAAACCCTCCCTTAAAGCCCTGGAGAAAACAGCAGCAGGCAGTGCCACAAATATCCCTTCCCCGCTCCATCCCTCCTGCCCTCCCTCTGCTGGGATAGCTCCTGCAGCCCAAGGGGACAGAGCCAGGCCCTCTCAGGATGCAGTGGAGCCTTGCCCTCCCCCTCTGCCCATTCCCCACCATGGGCACCCTTTTGCAGCCACTTCTGGGTTTTGGGACGTGTCTCCCATGGAGGGAGCCCAGCAGGACTGCTCAGTAGCCGAGTGTCCTGAGCCTGCTGGGGATAATTCCTCTGGGCTGTGCCGGTCTTGTCCGGGCTGTGCCTGCACTGCCAAGCAGCAGAGATGGCAGCTGAAGCCTCAGCAGGGCTCAGGCCCAGAGGCACAGCAATTACCTCCTGAAACTGTGCCTGGCATGGCCTCCCTTCCTGCAGCAGAGGCTGCCAGTGAACCACTGCTTCCTCCGGGAAACAGCGCCTTCAGCACAGCCTCTTCATCCACTTCTGCAGAAAGGAAGAGGCAGAGCTGGATCAGATGGAAACATTCCCCACTGGGGAGGTGGCATCTTCAGAAGGCAGTGCTTGTGAAAGGCATGGTTAAGGATCAGGAAAATGTCCAGGCTCTTGGGGCTGGGCCAAAGCACTCCTTCCTGCAAACAGCTCCTCCTCCTGAACAACCACAAGATCAGGAAATTGCAGGGGATCTCAGGGTGTGCATGGCCTGTGGTGCACTTGGGGCTCCCTGTCAGCTGATGCCAAATGCCTTCCTGCAGAGGCTGGGGAGAAGCTGCAGCCAGGCTGCCATGGATCCCTTCCTGCTGTGCTGTGGACGGCGTGTCCAGATGTGCAGAGAAAGCCCCCGGCTGCTGAGTCTCAGGAGAAGGATGAGGGACATGGACCCAACTTGTCCTCCCTGCAGCATTTCCTTCAGCATTTTCCACATGACTTCAAATCGCTCCTGGTATTTCTTGTCTGATGTGTGTTTGGTCTTTTCTGTTGGAGGAACTTAACAAGAAATATTTCAGCCTCCCAGGAATGGATCTCAGAAAAGCAGTGCTCAGGCTGTGGGGTCAGCAAGGACACACTACTCACCGCTGGGATGGGAGTCAGGCTTGTGTGCAGCATCCAGCCCAGGAGCTGGAGAAATCCTTTCTGCAGACACACCTGTAACTAAGACAGCCAAAGAAACTTCTGTCAGCCGGTTCCTGACAGGTTGTCAATGAATATTCCTTGGTGGGACAGTGAGAACGTACCTGTAGGTGGCCCAGAGGGCTTCAAAACTTCATACCGCCAGGCTAATGGAGGAGCCTTGCCAGCATCCGAATCTAGAAGAAAACCAAGATGAGAATCATTCCAATTGTGTGCCAGGGCTGGCTGCAGCCCTGGGCTCATGGCAGGGCTCCCACTCGGGGCTGCTCCTGTGCCTTGGGCGTCTGGGTGCTCAGGACCAGCTCTGGGAGCAGCTTCAGAGGGAGGAATGTTGATGCATGAGTCCCATTTCCCAAGGGCTGGGAACGAGCTCCAGAGGCCTCGGAGCTGAGGCTCCTCCAGCTTTGGCTGCTGCTGGGCCATGCAAGGGCCAGCCTTGGGGGGAGAGCTGCTGGCACACAGCCCCGCCGAGGGCTGAGCCCAGCACAGCAATTACCTCCTGTGTCTGGGCCCGTGCCTGGCACTGCCTTCTTTCCTGCAGCAGAGGCTGCCAATGAAACACTGCTTGCTCTGGGAAGTGCCTCCTTGTGCTTAGGCTGTTGGTCCATCACTTGAGGAAGGAAGAAGGACAGCTGGATCAGATGGAAACATTCTCCATTGGGGAAGTAGCATCTTCAAGAGGTAATGCATGTCAAAATCACAGGTAAAGATCAGGAAAATGTCCAGGCTGTTGGGGCTGGGCCAAAGCACTCCTTCCTGCAAACAGCTGCCCCTCCTGATCTGCCCCAAGATCAGGAAATTGCAGGGGATCTCAGGGTGTGCATGGCCTGTGGTGCACTTGGGGCTCCCTGTCAGCTGATGCCAAATGCCTTCCTGCAGAGGCTGGGGAGAAGCTGCAGTCAGGCCAGGCTGGGAAACAGCCCTGCAGGCCATGAAAGCAGCAGCAGGGCAGCGAGGCTGCCATGGATCCCTTCCTGCTGTGCTGGGCACGGTGTGTCCAGATGTGCAGAGAAAGCCCCCGGCTGCTGAGTCTCAGGAGAAGGATGAGGGTCATGGACACACCTTGTGCTCCCTGCATTTCTTTTTCTGTTGGTCTCAGGAAATCATTTGATGATAGAGACTTTTTGGTTCCATTATCTTGGATCTTTCTTTTTGGAGGATCTTAGAACAGAATATTTCCATTTCCCAGGAATGGATCCCACAAAACCAGTCCCCAGCCTGTGGGGTCAGCAGGGACACACCACTCACCCCTGTGATGGGAGCTGGGCTTGTCTCCAGTAACCAACCCAGGAGCTGGCAAAGTCCTCCCTGCAGACACACCTGTAACTAAACAGCCACAGAAGCTTCTCTCATCTCTGCTGATCTGCACAGGCAGCACTGAGCTGCAGGAGTGGTGAGGGGATCGCACAGGCCGAGGGCACACACGTGCACAGCTCTGTCCTGGCACCTGCAGCGATGCCGCCCTGGCCGAGCTCTGGGCTCTGAGCTGGCCGCTCTCCCTGGGGGAAAGGCCTTGACCTACCCTCACCATCTCCCAGAGCTTCAGTCCTTGGTGGGGGTTGAGGAGCTGCATCACCTTCATCAAGAGGTTTGGCTGCAAAGAAAGGCAGGACAGAACAGCTCCTGTGGCTCTATAGGAGATTCTCACGGTCCCTGGGGCCAGCAAAGGAGCCATGCAAGGCACAGCCCTGGGGCACAGCCCTGGGCCTGGCCCCTTCCCTCTCTGCTCTTCTCCATGGCTGCACAGAGCACACGGAAGGAGACACTGGCATTGCACATGGGAAGAAGACTGACAGCTAAATGCTCCTTCCGCCCACTGACAGCAATCCTGTGGGATCCCTCCGTGCTGCAGGAGGCAGTGGGGCAAGATTTCCAGAATCCATCCCCCCTGAGATTATGTTAAGGGAAGGGGCACATGGCTGAGCTCTTGCCACCTTGACATTGATTATTCTGTAAGTAAAAAGGGGAATTGAGAACTTGCCTCCAACATCCTCCAAGAATTTCAAGGCATTTTCCACCAGGGCTTCCACATAATCCATATCACGATCCCAATCTACAATGGAGCACACATGAGAACCCTTTTCAGTCCATTCTGGGATCCAATTCTGCCTTAGGGGACTGGGCACTGCAAGGGGTTTGGGTAAGGCCATGGGAGCCATGTGTCAATGGACAGGGCCAAATCTGCAGAGGGGCCTGGGGGCCTCTGGGCTGGCTCCTGGTCACTCTCCACCCTCTTTCCATGCCCTGTGCAACATCCCTGAAGAGGAAAGTGGGGCAGCCAGGGGTTCCTGGGAGCTCTCTTCCCTCCCAAAGAGAAAACCCTCCCTAAAGCCCTGGAGAAAACCGCAGCAGGCAGTGCCACAAATATCCCTTCCCTGCTCCATCCCTCCTGCCCTCCCTCTGCTGGGACAGGTCCTGCAGCCCAAGGGGACAGTGCCAGGCCCTCTCAGGATGCAGTGGAGCCTTGCCCTCCCCCTCTGCCCATTCCCCACCATGGGCACCCTTTTGCAGCCACTTCTGGGTTTTGGGACGTGTCTCCCATGGAGGGAGCCCAGCAGGACTGCTCAGTAGCCGAGTGTCCTGAGCCTGCTGGGGATAATTCCTCTGGGCTGTGCCAGTCTTGTCTGGGCTGTGCCTGCACTGCCAAGCAGCAGAGATGGCAGCTGAAGCCTCAGCAGGGCTCAGGCCCAGAGGCACAGCAATTACCTCCTGTGACTGTGCCTGGCATGGCCTCCCTTCCTGCAGCAGAGGCTGCCAGTGAACCACTGCTTCCTCCGGGAAACAGCGCCTTCAGCACAGCCTCTTCATCCACTTCTGCAGAAAGGAAGAGGCAGAGCTGGATCAGATGGAAACATTCCCCACTGGGGAGGTGGCATCTTCAGAAGGCAGTGCTTGTGAAAGGCATGGTTAAGGATCAGGAAAATGTCCAGGCTCTTGGGGCTGGGCCAAAGCACTCCTTCCTGCAAACAGCTCCTCCTCCTGAACAACCCCAAGATCAGGAAATTGCAGGGGATCTCAGGGTGTGCATGGCCTGTGGGGCACTTGGGGCTCCCTGTCAGCTGATGCCAAATGCCTTCCTGCAGAGGCTGGGGAGAAGCTGCAGCCAGGCCAGGCTGGGGAACAGCCCTGCAGGCCATGAAAGCAGCAGCGGGGCAGCGAGGCTGCCATGGATCCCTTCCTGCTGTGCTGTGGACGGCGTGTCCAGATGTGCAGAGAAAGCCCCCGGCTGCTGAGTCTCAGGAGAAGGATGAGGGACATGGACACACCTTGTGCTCCCTGCAGCATTTCCTTCAGCATTTTCCACATGACTTCAAATCGCTCCTGGTATTTCTTGTCTGATGTGTGTTTGGTCTTTTCTGTTGGAGGAACTTAACAAGAAATATTTCAACCTCCCAGGAATGGGTCTCAGAAAAGCAGTGCTCAGGCTGTGGGGTCAGCAAGGACACACTACTCACCCCTGTGAATGGAGCCAGGCTTGTGTGCAGCATCCAGCCCAATAGCTGGAGAAATCCTTTCTGCAGACACACCTGTAACTAAAGAGGCACAGAAACTCCTGTCAGCCGGTTCCTGACAGGTTGTCAATGAATATTCCTTGGTGGGACAGTGAGAACGTACCTGTAGGTGGCCCAGAGGGCTTCAAAACTTCATACCGCCAGGCTAATGGAGGAGCCTTGCCAGCATCTGAATCTAGAAGTAAACCAAGATAAGAATCTGGCCACTGCAATGGTGTTGTGTAAGGCTGTGGGAGCCAGATGTCAGTGGACATGGCCAAAGCTGCAGAGGGGCCAGGGGAGCTGTGGGCTGTCTCCTGGTCACTCTCAACACCCTTTCCATGCTCAGTCCAGCATCCTTGAAGGGCAGGCACTGCCAAGCAGCAGAGGTGGCAGCTCAAGCCTCAGCAGGGCTCACACCCAGAGGCACAGCAATTACCTCCTGGGACTGTGCCTGGCATGGCCTCCCTTCCTGCAGCAGAGGCTGGCACAGAATCACTGCTTCCTTTGGGAATGGTTTCCTGCTGCACAGGCTCTCGTTTCATTTCTAGAAAATGGAAGAGGGAGAGCTGGATCAGATGGGGCTGTTCCTCATTGTGGAGGTGCCATCTTCAGGAGGCAATATTTGTGAACGGCATGGATAAGGATCAGCAAACACCCAGGATTTCAGGATTGTCCCAGGTTGGTCCCTTCTCCAAAGAGCCCCTAGACCTGATCTGTCCAAAAACTGGGAAATTTCAGGGATTCTCAGGGTGTGCATGGCCTGTGCTGCAGTTTGGGCTCCCTGTCAGCTGATGCCAAATGCCTTCCTGCAGAGGCTGGTGAGAAGCTGCAGCCAGGCCAGGCTGGGAAACAGCCCTGCAGGCCATGAAAGCAGCAGCAGGGCAGCGAGGCTGCCATGGATCCCTTCCTGCTGTGCCATGGACGGCGTGTCCAGATGTGCAGAGAAGGCCCCCGGCTGCTGAGTCTCAAGAGAAGGCTGAGGGACATGGACCCACCTTGTGCTCCCTGCTTGAATTCCTTCAGCATTTTCCATATGAGTTCAGATTGTTTCAGGGATTTCTCCTCTGCTGTATCTTGGGTCTTCTCTCTTGGAGGACCTTAGAACAGAATATTTCCATTTCATGGCAACGGATCCCACAAAACCAGTGCTCAGCCTGGGGGGTCAGCAGGGACACACTACTCACTGCTTCGAAGGGAGCTGGGCTTGGGAGCAGTAACCAGCTCAGGAGCTGGGACAATCCTCCCTGCAGACACACCTGTAACTGAACAGCCACAGAAGCTTCTGTCACCTGGTCCCTGACAGGTTGTCAATGATTATTCCTCCATGGGACACTGAGAACATACCTGCAGGAGGCCGAATGGGCTTCATAACTTTAAGCAGCCAAGCTAACAGAGAAGCCTTGCCAGGAACCTTATCTGGAAGGGAGCACAGATGAGAACCTTTTTCAGAGTGTGCTGGGATCCCCTTCTGCCTAAGGGAACTGGGAACTGCAATGGGGCTGGGTAAGGCTGTGGGAGCCAGGTGTCAGTGGACATGGCCAAAGCTGCAGAGGGGCCAGGGGAGCTGTGGGCTGGCTCCTGGTCACTCTCAACACCCTTTCCATGCTGTGTGCAACATCCCTGAATGGCAGGCACTGCCAAGCAGCAGAGATGGCAGCTCAAGCCTCAGCAGGGCTCACGCCCAGAGGCACAGCAGTTACCTCCTGGGACTGTGCCTGGCATGGCCTCCCTTCCTTCAGCAGAGTCTGGCACAGAATCACTGCTTCCTTTGGGAATGGTTTCCTGCTGCACAGGCTCTCGTTTCATTTCTGGAAAATGGAAGAAGGACAGCTGGATCAGATGGGGCCGTTCCTCATTGTGGAGGTGCCATCTTCAGGAGGCAGTATTTGTGAAAGACATGAATAAGGATCAGCAAACACGCAGGATTTCAGGATTGTCCCAGGTTGGTCCCTTCTCCAAACAGCCCCTAGACCTGATGAAGCTGGAGACTGAGAAATTGCAGGGGATCTCAGGGTGTGCATGGCCTGTGGTGCAGTTTGGGGCTCCCGGTGAGCTGATGCCAAATGCCTTCCTGCAGAGGCTGGGGAGAAGCTGCAGTCAGGGCAGGCTGGGGAACAGCCCTGCAGGCCATGAAAGCAGCAGCAGGGCAGCGAGGCTGCCATGGATCCCTTCCTGCCGTGTTGGGCACAGCGTGTCCAGATGTGTAGAGAAAGCCCCTGGCTGCTGAGTCTCAGGAGAAGGATGAGGGACATGGACCCACCTGGTTCTCCCTGCTGCATTTCCTTCAAGATTTGCCGTAAAAGTTCAGATTGTTTCAGGGATACCTCTTCTGCTGTACCTTGTGTCTTCTCTCTTGGAGGATCTTAGAACAGAATATTTCCATTTCCCAGGAATGGATCCCACAAAACCAGTCCCCAGCCTGTGGGGTCAGCAGGGACACACCACTCACCCCTGCGATGGGAGCTGGGCTTGTCTCCAGTAACCAACCCAGGAGCTGGCAAAGTCCTCCCTGCAGACACACCTGTAACTAAACAGCCACAGAAGCTTCTCTCATCTCTGCTGAGCTGCACAGGCAGCACTGAGCTGCAGGAGAGGTGAGGGGATCGCACAGGCCGAGGGCACACACGTGCACAGCTCTGTCCTGGCACCTGCAGCAATGCTGCCCTGGCCGAGCTCTGGGCTCTGAGCTGGCCGCTCTCCCTGGGGGAAAGGCCTTGACCTACCCTCACCATCTCCCAGAACTTCAGTCCTTGGTGGGGGTTGAGGAGCTGCATCACCTTCATCAAGAGGTTTGGCTGCAAAGAAAGGCAGGACAGAACAGCTCCTGTGGCTCTATAGGAGATTCTCAGGCTCCCTGGGGCCAGCAAAGGAGCCATGCAAGGCACAGCCCTGTGCATGGCCCCTTCCCTCTCTGCTCTTCTCCATGGCTGCACAGAGCACACGGAAGGAGACACTGGCATTGCACATGGGAAGAAGATTGACAGCTAAATGCTCCTTCCTCCCACTGACAGCGATGCACTGGGATCACTCAGGGCTCTAGTGGGACAAGGTTTCCAAAACCCCTGAGATTATGTTAAGGGAAATGGCACATGGCTGAGCTCCTGCCACCTTGACATTGATTGTTCTGTATGTAAAAAGGGGAATTGAGAACTTGCCTCCAACATCCTCCAAGAATTTCAAGCCATCATTCATTACTTCCAGGTAATCCATGTGATGATTCCCATCTCTAGATTGGAGCACAGATCAGAACCATGTCCATGGTGCATTCTGGGATCCCCTTCTGCCTTAGGGGACTGGGCACTGCAAGGGGTTTGGGTAAGGCCGTGGCAGCCATATGTCAATGGACATGGCCAAAGCTGCAGAGGGACCTGGGGAGCTGTGGTCACTCTCAACACCCTCTTTGCATCCTTGGAGGGGCAGCAGGACCAGCCCAGGGCCCCTGGGGACTCTCTCCCTCCCACAGAGGAAACCCTCCCTTATGCCCTTTGGAAAACCATCCCCAATGCTTCCCAGGGAGAAGGGAGTGCTGTCCCGAGAAAGGGAAACCAGGCCGTGGGCTCACCTGCTCCCTGTGGTCGCCAGGGAGCAGCCTGGGCAGCCCTGTCAGGCAGGGCCACTGCCAGGAGGAGCAGGAGGAAGAGGCGCAGAGGAAAGGCCATGGTGCCTTGCCCTGTGCCAGTCCTCCAACTCTTGCTATCACCGCTGTCCTCACAACGCTGTCCCGGTGTCAGCACCGCTGCTGCCACCGCCGCTGCTGCTGTAGCTGCTGCTGCTGTAGCCGCTGCTGCCACCGCCGCTGCTGCTACCGCCGCTGCTGCTGCAACAGTCGTAGTCAAGGACTGACTGCTCCGTCCTTGTGGTGCTGTGCAACCACGGGGCTCTGCGACCTCTGTGACCTCAGAGCCTGCCGTGACCTCAACCTGTGTAACCCCAGAGCCTGCTGTGACCTCACAGCCTTGGCTGTACCCCTCGAGTGTTCTCCCATCTGACTGCCCTGATTGTAAATCTTTTACTTCATCAAAGGGTCATTGCTAAACAAAACCTTGGTTTTGCCTCCTGACATTGCTGGTCAGGTGTTGCTAGAGGACATGAACTATAGAACGAGGGTTCCGATCACACACAGCAACCAGAGGTTTTTTCATGAGGCAAAAGTCCTTTATTTTGGGGTTTTTCAACCCTTTTATAAGGTGATCTGACACAGGTCATCTTGACTGGTAGAAGGAACAATACCTCCCTCATCTCATTGGTGGGACAAGAGAAAAACACTCTCAGAACATCTGTGTCTTGTTTTGGGAAACCAAAGCTTATTTTCATAAACAGTCCTTGAGAGAGAAAAACTCCTCAAAAGACTTTCTCTTGGGAACAATCAGCTCCCAAGACCATGAAATTCTCTCAGGTTCAGAAAATCATGTCCACAGTCAGGGTGTGTCCCTGGTGTTGCCCTTGATGGTTCCCTCTTTTCCTGGGCACTCCAGTGGAGGAGGTGCAGGCCCAGGTGATGGCACTGAAGGAAATGTGCCCTCAGCCCAGGGACGCTCAGCTTGGAATCCCCCAGCCCCTTGGGGCCCCGCCGCTGGTCACAGCAGCCCCTGCCTGGCCCCTGCCTGCCCACACCGTGGTCAGCCCTGGCAGCTCCTGGACATGGAGCTCAGCCAGGGCTGGTGCTGTGTGGGCTTTAGTGGCGCTACCAGCCGGACACTGGGCTAACAGCTAAAACTATTTATTGGACCAGATGAAGGGGCCATCACCTACACTGGCAGATGGGCTCACCTTCAGTGCTGTTTAGAGGGCAGGGCCAGGGGGCTCAGGGACAGAGGAAGGGCCATGTTGGTCTCAGGTGGGGCTGGAGGGTACGGGGCTGGTCTTGGGGTCTCTACAACAACTAAGGAACGGGCTAGGCCGGGGCAGAGGGCGATCAAAAAAGGGAGTGAAGGCAGCTTGGGGATATCTATGGGGAAAAGAGGTGGCAGTGGGATCTACAGAGCTATAAGAGGTTTCTTCAAAGACAGCAGTCCTGGGATCCTCTTCGCAGGGTTCTTCAGAGGGCTGCTCAGGCCCTTACTACTGCCAGAGGTGCTGCTCACGCTGTCTGTGTGTTTAGTGCAGCCACTGTCCTCCAAATGCTGTCCAGAAGTGCTCCTGTGGAGAGAAGAGGTGGCTGAGGCCCCCAGCTGCCGCTGGCACACAGGGCCCCTCCTGCACAGCAGGGCCCAGAGCGGCCAAGGCTCCCCAGCATGGCTGCAGCTGCTGGCACAGCTTGGCCCAGCTGGAGAGCTGCCCCTCAAGGCCCTGGTGAGCAGGGGATGGCTCTGGGCAGGGTCCCTGGCCAGGAACAGGCCCCAGAGCGCCTCTGCCTTTCAAGGGCAATCTCGTTCCCGCTCTTCCTCCTGCCCACCTTGCTGTGCCTCTGCCTGCTGCTCCTGGGGCTGCTCTTGGCCAGGCAGCCTCCGTGGGAGCCAGCATTGGCTGCAGCACAAGCAGGCTCCCCAGGACAAGGCCCAGCAATTAGGAGGCCAATGAAAGCCCCAGGCAGCAGCAGAACTCCCAGTAGAGTAATTTGGGAAACCACTGACTCCCCACAAGTCCACAGCAGCCTCCCTGGAAATGTTTCCTGTCTACAATAGGCTATCTAAAGAAGCTGTTGGAGGGAAAGATGAACAAAACACTCACCGTTTTCTCTTGCAGGCATACCAGATTCCAAAGCAGCACAACATGAAGATAATCTCCAAACAAAGCACGCCTGCTATTAGCTCTATCCAACAGAACATTCCCTGACAGAAAGCCTTTTCAATGACCTTCTGGGAATCAGGAACACGTGTTGTGCTGGTTGCATCTACGGATGCAATGGGCAGTGTGAGCCCGTGCTGTGCTGCACTGCTGAGCTGGCAGCATGCTGGCTATGTCCCGTACATTCTCTGTTTTCCCCAGGGCTGGGGTCTGCAGGCACCTTGCTGCCCCTTGGCACAGGCTGTGCCACCCAACAGAGCCCAGAAGGCCGGGAGCAGAGCCCGGGGGCAGCGCAGCTGCTTGGGCAGTGGCTCCTTCCAGGGACACGGGCCAAAGCCATCCCTGAGCAACCACAGGCACCCCTGACCCTCCCTGCCCTGTGACAGCTTCCCCAGCCCAAGGGGACAGAGGCAGGCCCTGTCAGGAGCCAGTGCAGGCCCTGCCCAGATGGGAGCCAGGGCTGGCTGTGGCCCTGGGCTCATGGCAGGGCTCCCGCTCGGAGCTGCTCCTGTGCCTTGGGCCTCTGGGCGCTCAGGGCCAGCTCTGGGAGCAGCTGCAGAGGCAGTGATGCTGTTCCTCAAGTCCCTTTTCCCAAGGGATGGGAATGAGCTCCAGAGGCCTTGGAGCTGATGGACCTCCAGCTTTGGCTGCTGCTGGGCCATGCAAGGGCCAGCCTTGGGGGGAGAGCTGCTGGCACACAGCCCCGCCAAGGGCTGAGCCCAGCACAGCAATTACCTCCTGTGTCTGGGCCCGTGCCTGGCACTGCCTTCTTTCCTGCAGCAGAGGCTGCCAATGAACCACTGCTTGCTCTGGGAAGTGCCTCCTTGTGCTTAGGCTGTTGGTCCACCACTTGAGGAAGGAAGAAGGACAGCTGGATCAGATGGAAACATTCTCCACTGGGGAGGTAGCATCTTCAAGAGGTAATGCATGTCAAAATCACAGGTAAAGATCAGGAAAATGTCCAGGCTGTTGGGGCTGGGCCAAAGCACTCCTTCCTGCAAACAGCTGCCCCTCCTGATCTGCCCCAAGATCAGGAAATTGCAGGGGATCTCAGGGTGTGCATGGCCTGTGGTGCACTTGGGGCTCCCTGTCAGCTGATGCCAAATGCCTTCCTGCAGAGGCTGGGGAGAAGCTGCAGCCAGGCCAGGCTGGGGAACAGCCCTGCAGGCTGTGAAAGCAGCAGCAGGGCAGCGAGGCTGCCATGGATCCCTTCCTGCTGTGCCGTGGACGGCGTGTCCAGATGTGCAGAGAAAGCCCCCGGCTGCTGAGTCTCAGGAGAAGGATGAGGGACATGGACACACCTTGTGCTCCCTGCTTGAATTCCTTCAGCATTTTCCGTATGAGTTCAGATCGTTTCAGGGATTTCTCTTCTGCTGTATCTTGGGTCTTCTCTCTTGGAGGACCTTAGAACAGAATATTTCCATTTCCTGGCAACGGATCCCACATAACCAGTGCTCAGCCTGTGGGGTCAGCAGGGACTCACTACTCACTGCTGCGTTGAGAGCTGGGCTTGGGTACAGTAACCAGCTCAGGAGCTGGGACAATCCTCCCTGCAGACACACCTGTAACTGAACAGCCACAGAAGCTTCTGTCACCTGGTTCCTGCCATGTTGTCAATGATTATTCCTCCATGGGATACTGAGAACATACCTGCAGGAGGCCGAGTGGGTTTCACAACTTTAAGCAGCCAAGCTAACAGAGAAACCTTGCCCCGAAACTTATCTGGAAGGGAGCACAGATGAGAACCTTTTTCAGAGTGTGCTGGGATCCCCTTCAGCCTAAGGGAACTGGGAACTGCAGTGGGGCTGGGTAAGGCTGTGGGAGCCACATCTGTCCTGAATGGACATGGCCAAAGCTGCAGAGGGGCCAGAGGAACTCTGGGCTGCGTCCTGGTCACTCTCAACACCCTTTCCATGCTCTGTGCAACATCCCTGAAGGGCAGGCACTGCCAAGCAGCAGAGGTGGCGGCTCAAGCCTCAGCAGGGCTCAGGCCCAGAGGCACAGCAGTTACCTCCTGGGACTGTGCCTGGCATGGCCTCCCTTCCTGCAGCAGAGTCTGGCACAGAATCACTGCTTCCTTCAGGGAATGTTTCCTGCTGCACAGGCACCTGTTTCAGTTCTGGAGAATGGAAGAGGGAGAGCTGGATCAGATGGGGCTGTTCCTCATTGCGGAGGTGCCATCTTCAGGAGGCAATATTTGTGAACGGCATGGATAAGGATCAGCAAACACCCAGGATTTCAGGATTGTCCCCGGCTGGTCCCTTCTCCAAACAGCTCCCCGGGGCGGGGGAACGGGCCCTCGCCCAGCTCCTGCGGGGGAGCAGCTGAGCCCCTCCACAGGCCCAGTGAGAGAACGGGGCCCCCAGAGCCCAGCAAGGGTGGGTGTGGGTGGGGAAACCCAGGGAATACCAGCCCTGGAGAAGATGAAGATATGCTTACAGCTGCTCCTGTAGTATATAATGAAAGCAGAGGAGCAATGCAAATCCAACCTCGGCCTTTCAATTCCCAAGTGATCAGAGAGTTATGTAAAATAAATAAATAAAAAAATTCGGTATGGATAGTGAGGTTTTAAGTGGAATAATAAGAACTATATTGAAATCACAGGATTTAATTCCTGCTGATCTTTGTTGTGGTTTTAAACCAGTAACTAAAAAAAAGATTACTTATTTCTTGCTGTGAGATATGGATTAGAACAAGAGCAAAACAGGCATAAAACTTAAAAGGAATAAAGAAAGTTTATTAACAAACTACAGTAATAAGAACATTTTTTATCCCCTACTACCCACCATTCCTTTGTTCACATGACAACAGAGACAAAAACTTTAGAACTTTGATGGTTAAAACAGTCCCAATTCTTGCTACGGTCTTTTCACCAGTCTTTGTAGAGGAACAGAAGTCTCTTTCTGTTAATTTATGGAGTTTCTCACAAGAAAACTACTTCTGTTACAGTTTCTTATTGCCCTGATGTCAGCTGCCCAGAACTGCTGTTATCAGAGAGCACTCCTCCCATTTCACATGACTCTGAAGTGTGTATGGGCCATGAGTCTAGGGATGGCATTTTAAGGATGAGTTATTCAAAAGCAAAAGTCTTCTTCATCTGTTTCTGTGAGCTTCACTAGAAAACAGTTTTCTCATTGCCCCCCCAAGGCTTCAAATCTTTTAGCACTTCACTGTATCACAATTACTCTACTTTTTACTCAAAAATCTACACTCTGAACACTCCATTCCTCCCTACATACTCTATCATGAATTAAAGGAGTTCTTTCAGGACTTTACTGTCCATCTCCATAGTTTTAACAGAAAAATATTTCATCTTAATTAAAGCATCTCCTTATTCTCTACCTTTTCTGAGGCTTGTTTTCTTTTCTGTCACTGGTAGTTTATAAAGTCTCTTTTCATGTTGATCACTCTCTTTTTCTCCCTCTGGATAAAAAGATGAATCTGCAAGTCTCATCTGGGTAATGAAAGAGTTAAAATCTTGCCCAGGCTTTTGTAGATGGTTCTGTGATCTCTGCTGGAGCAGGAGCTGGAGCTATCTTCGATAGAAGATTCCTCATGGCTGCTCTGGAGAGTGTGGTCGCTGTCTCTGCTTACTGCAGGTTCAGAGCCCCTTTCTTTCTTTACTCGGCAGTCTCTGGTGAATTCAGTCACAGCAAAAACTGCAGCCGAGCCAGGGACCGGCCTGGCCCGGCCAGAGCCCGGGGCAAGCCCCGCAGGCCCCATCTCCCGGCCGGGCCGCATGGGCTGGGCAGGGGACGGGAAGCCAGCTGGAGCTCTGTTATCTTTCACAGCCAAGGAAACAAAGAGCTCAAAAGTGCCCTGACTTTACATCTTAAGGTAGGGTTCACAAGTTGATCCCACTTTTCAATGGTCAAAACTCCTGTCAGTTCTCAGTAATGACCGATAATTGGTCAGGAGAAAAAACTCCATCAGTCCCCAGCAACTTCAACTTCCTTAGCTCTGAAAACCACTTTAAAGGTAAAGTCATCCCATGACAATCTTAAAGATTTATTCCAGTGTCTACTGACTCCTGCTGAATCATTCTAAATCATCCTCAGAATCACCCTAAAATAGGCACATTGGAAAGTATCACATGTGAATCACAAACACAAATTCAGCTTAGCAAAGAGGCAAGGCAACATGACAGGCAGTTCTGTTGTTAGCATTAGGAGTCAGATTAAACAAATCTATTCTACGGAATGCCCCCTTCTTCAGTGCCTGCCCTGATGCTCTGCCATCTCACACACTGGAGTGTGATTCACATAGTGCAGCCCAGGGTTAGGTTTTTGCAATATTTTAAATGGGTGTGGTCAGCACAATTGCTGGGGGTAAGTTACTAGAGAACTAAACAAAATGTGTGCACCATCCCAGGCTGCACTTGACTAGGCCCATGAATTTTAGAAAGATGAGGACAAGGTAGCAGAGCAAATAGAACAGTATAAAAATCAGCTGAAAATAAATGGAGGAAATGGTAAAGGAGTTATTTCTGCACTTTTGGGGGTTTATTTATCTTGGGTGCAAAGCAAAATCAAAAGCTCCCAAATGCCCAAAAGATTGCAAATGTAGAATGTACTCCATAGCAGACTGTCAGACCACTGGATCCTTCAAACAATGTTATCATGGTGCAACAGTGGCAGCTTGAGCTGGTGCCTCTGGGGGACCCTGAACCAAGAACCCCTGGGCTTTTATTCCCTCCCAGCTGAACTGTGATAGTCTGGGGTCTTCCTGCTGTGTGCCAGTCACTGTGTCCCCAGGCCCTCTGCTGAGCTATCCTCTCCTTGACCTCCTGGTCAAGTTTAGTCCATCAAATTTGGCTTTCTGATCCACCACAAGGACCACAAGAGCACACCGTCCTGAGGGTGTAAAAATACCTGCTCTTGCTGGAATATTGCTATTGTGTGTTAACTCTGAAGGCAGAGAGGGCATCTGTAGGGATGTGAACTCGTTTCCCTTGTCCCAGCCGTGCTGCACACAGCAGAGCTCCTGGGTGTTGGTGCTGGCTGGGACAGCACCACGGGCCTGACAGGGAGTTGCAAACAAATGGTTTTCAAAAAATCTGCACACATTAGAACACACTATTTAGCCTGGGATTTGAAGTTGTTTCTCAGTTCATCTTTAGAAAGGCCTAAAGAAGTCTCCTATGAATTGTTTCTCTCCCTGGCAAATTCAGCTGCGGCCCCGAATCGCCCTCAGCATTCCCAAGGTGCTCACTCGGAGCCCTGTTCTGTGGGGAGAGCGCGGCACAGAGCGAGTCGCTCCCGCCCGGGCTGCCCACAGGCCCGGAGAACCGGGCAGGCCCCACGGCTCCTCTGCCATCGGTTCTGTTCCTCTCAGGGCTGGCTGGGGCCCGGTGCCGGCCCTCTGCCCGCGGGGCTGGCTGGGTTCCCAGCACGGATGGAGGCAGTGCAGGCCATGGCCCCTCGTCTCGGGGTGCTCAGCACCGCCTGAGCCGTGCCCGTGCAGCGCCACCTCGGCCCCTCGGCACCGCCATCCCGGCATGGCGGCTGTCCCTGGGTGCCCCTGGGCCGTGGCAGCTCCGAGCCGGTCTGCCCCAGGAGGGACCCCGGGAGGGACCCCATCCCCTGATTGCCTCAGAAGAGACTCCAGCCCCACTGCATGCAGCAGGAGGGACACAAAGCACCAGCAGGCTGTTGGGAGCCCACAGCTCTCTCCACATCTCAAATAAGAATGCAAACCCCCCTCATGTACCTCAGGAGAGACCCCATCACCCTGCACACCTTGGGAAAGATCCCAAACCCCCGACGTGACTCACAGAGGATTCCAAATCCTTTGCATGACTTACAGGGAACCCCAGTGCCCTCCATACCTCGGAGGGAACCTGAAGTATCCCTGTGTGTCACACAAGGGACCCCAGCCTCCCGTGCACCTCATGGGGGACTCTAAAGCCCCCACGTGCCTTACAGGGAAGCCCAGGCCAGCTACACCAAGTGTTTTGACCTGGAAATCAAGTCTAGTTGCGGCTGGGTTCTTGTGCCTCCAGTGCTGTTTGTCAGCCCCATTGGGGCCCACAGCTACATGGCCCTTCCCTTCCCTTCCCGCCCTTGCCCAGAGCAGCAGACCCTGTGCAGCACCCTGCAGGATTGGTGATGGCCCACCGGTTAGGTCCTATCAAGTGTGTGTTAACTGGGGAGAGACTTTGTTTTGCCTGCTGACATTGCTGGTCAGGCTGTGTCCCTGGAGATGGTCTTGATGGCTTCCCTCTTTTCCTGGGAACGTCAGTGGAGGAGGTGCAGGCCCAGGTGATGGCACTGAAGGAAATGTGCCCTCAGCCCAGAGACGCTCAGCTTGGAATCCCCCAGCCCCTTGGGGCCCCGCCGCTGGTCACAGCAGCCCCTGCCTGGCCCCTGCCTGCCCACACCGTGGTCAGCCCCAGCAGCTCCTGGACATGGAGCTCAGCCAGTGCTGGTGCTGTGTGGGCTTTAGTGGCGCTACCAGCCGGACACTGGGCTAACAGCTAAAACTATTTATTGGAACAGATGAAGGGGCCATCACCTACACTGGCAGATGGGCTCACCTTCAGTGCTGTTTAGAGGGCAGGGCCAGGGGGCTCAGGGACAGAGGAAGGGCCATGTTGGTCTCAGGTGGGGCTGGAGGGTACGGGGCTGGTCTTGGGGTCTCTACAGGAACTAAGGAATGGGCTAGGCCGGGGCAGAGGGAGATCAAAAAAGGGAGTGAAGGCAGTTTAGGGATATCTATGGGGAAAAGAGGGGGCAGTGGGATCTACAGGGTGATAGGAGGTTTCTTCCAAGAGAGCAGTCCTGGGATCCTCTTCACAGGGTTCTTCAGGGCTGCTCAGGCTCGTATTTCTGCTGGATGAGCTGCTTAAGCTGTCTGGGTGTTTACTGCAGCCACTGTCCTTCAAATGCTGTCCAGAAGTGCTCCTGTGGAGAGAGGAGGTGGCTGAGGCCTCCAGCCGCCGCTGACACACAGGGCCCCTCCTGCACAGCAGGGCCCAGAGCGGCCAAGGCTCCCCAGCACGGCTGCAGCTGCTGGCACAGCTTGGCCCAGCTGGAGAGCTGCCCCTCAAGGCCCTGGTGAGCAGGGGATGGCTCTGGGCAGGGTCCCTGGTCAGGAACAGGCCCCAGAGCACCTCTGCCTTTCAAGGGCAATCCTGTCCCAGCTCTTCCTCCTGCCCACCTTGCTGTGCCTCTGCCTGCTGCTCCTGGGGCTGCTCTTGGCCAGGCAGCCTCCGTGGGAGCCAGCATTGGCTGCAGCACAAGCAGGCTCCCCAGGACAAGGCCCAGCAATTAGGAGGCCAATGAAAGCCCCAGGCAGCAGCAGAACTCCCAGTAGAGTAATTTGGGAAACCACTGACTCCCCACAAGTCCACAGCAGCCTCCCTGGAAATGTTTCCTGTCTACAATAGGCTTTCTAAAGAAGCTGTTGGAGGGAAAGATGAACAAAACACTCACCATTTTCTCTTGCAGGCATACCAGATTCCAAAGCAGCACAATATGAAGATAATCTCCAAACAAAGCACACCTGCTATTAGCTCTATCCAACAGAACATTCCCTGACAGAAAGCCTTTTCAATGACCTTCTGGGAATCAGGAACATGTGTTGTGCTGGTTGCATCTACGGAAGCAATGGGCAGTGTGAGCCTGTGCTGTGCTGCACTGCTGAGCTGGCAGCATGCCGGCTATGTCCCGTACATTCTCTGTTTCCCCCAGGGCTGGGGTCTGCAGGCACCTTGCCGCCCCTTGGCACAGGCTGTGCCACCCAACAGAGCCCAGAAGGCCGGGAGCAGAGCCCAGGGACAGCGCAGCTGCTTGGGCAGTGGCTCCTTCCAGGGACACGGGCCAAAGCCATCCCTGAGCAACCACAGGCACCCCTGACCCTCCCTGCCCTGTGACAGCTTCCCCAGCCCAAGGGGACAGACGCAGGCCCTGTCAGGAGCCAGTGCAGGCCCTGCCCAGATGGGAGCCAGGGCTGGCTGCAGCCCTGGGCTCATGGCAGGGCTCCCGCTCGGAGCTGCTCCTGTGCCTTGGGCCTCTGGGCACTCAGGACCAGCTCTGGGAGCAGCTGCAGAGGCAGTGATGCTGTTCCTCAAGTCCCATTTCCCAAGGGGTGGGAATGAGCTCCAGAGGCCTTGGAGCAGATGGACCTCCAGCTTTGGCTGCTGCTGGGCCGTGCAAGGGCCAGCCTTGGGGGGAGAGCTGCTGGCACACAGCCCCGCCGAGGGCTGAGCCCAGCACAGCAATTACCTCCTGTGTCTGGGCCTGTGCCTGGCACTGCCTTCTTTCCTGCAGCAGAGGCTGCCAATGAAACACTGCTTGCTCTGGGAAGTGCCTCCTTGTGCTTAGGCTGTTGGTCCATCACTTGAGGAAGGAAGAAGGACAGCTGGATCAGATGGAAACATTCTCCACTGGGGAGGTAGCATCTTCAAGAGGTAATGCATGTCAAAATCACAGGTAAAGATCAGGAAAATGTCCAGGCTGTAGGGGCTGGGCCAAAGCACTCCTTCCTGCAAACAGCTGCCCCTCCTGATCTGCACCAAGATCAGGAAATTGCAGGGGATCTCAGGGTGTGCATGGCCTGTGGTGCATTTGGGGCTCCCTGTCAGCTGATGCCAAATGCCTTCCTGCAGAGGCTGGGGAGAAGCTGCAGTCAGGTCAGGCTGGGGACCAGCCCTGCAGGCCATGAAAGCAGCAGCAGGATTGCGAGGCTGCCAGGGATCCCTTCCTGCTGTGCTGGGCACAGCGAGTCCAGATGTGCAGAGAAAGCCCCCGGCTGCTGAGTCTCAGGAGAAGGATGAGGGTCATGGACCCACCATGTGCTCCCTGCATTTATTTCTCTGTTGGTCTCAGGAAATCATTTGATGATAGAGACTTTTTGGTTCCATTATCTTGGATCTTTCTTTTTGGAGGACCTTAACACAAAGTATTTCAATTTCCCAGGAATGGATCCCACAAAACCAGTGCTCAGCCTGTGGGGTCAGCTGGGACACACCACTCACCCCTGCGATGGGAGCTGGGCTTGGGTGCAGTAACCACCTCAAGATCTGGGGAAGCGATCCCTGCAGACACACCTGTAACTGAACAGCCACAGAAGCTTCTCTCATCTCTGCTGATCTGCACAGGCAGCACTGAGCTGCAGGAGAGGTGAGGGGATCGCGCAGGCCGAGGGCACACACGTGCACAGCTCTGTCCTGGCACCTGCAGCGATGCCGCCCTGGCCGAGCTCTGGGCTCTGAGCTGGCCGCTCTCCCTGGGGGAAAGGCCTTGACCTACCCTCACCATCTCCCAGAGCTTCAGTCCTTGGTGAGGGTTGAGGAGCTGCATCACCTTCATCAAGAGGTTTGGCTGCAAAGAAAGGCAGGACAGAACAGCTCCTGTGGCTCTATAGGAGATTCTCACGGTCCCTGGGGCCAGCAAAGGAGCCATGCAAGGCACAGCCCTGGGGCACAGCCCTGTGCATGGCCCCTTCCCTCTCTGCTCTTCTCCATGGCTGCACAGAGCACACGGAAGGAGACACTGGCATTGCACATGGGAAGAAGACTGACAGCTAAATGCTCCTTCCTCCCACTGACAGCAATCCTGTGGGATCCCTCTGAGCTGCAGGAGGCAGTGGGGCAAGATTTCCAGAATCCATCCCCCCTGAGATTATGTTAAGCAAAGTGGCACATGGCTGAGCTCTTGCCACCTTGACATTGATTATTCTGTAAGTAAAAAGGGGAATTGAGAACTTGCCTCCAACATCCTCCAAGAATTTCAAGGCATTTTCCACCAGGGCTTCCACATAATCCATATCATGATCCCAATCTACAATGGAGCACACATGAGAACCCTTTTCAGTCCATTCTGGGATCCAATTCTGCCTTAGGGGACTGGGCACTGCAAGGGGTTTGGGTAAGGCCATGGGAGCCGTGTGTCAATGGACAGGGCCAAATCTGCAGAGGGGCCTGGGGGCCTCTGGGCTGGCTCCTGGTCACTCTCCACCCTCTTTCCATGCCCTGTGCAACTTCCCTGAAGAGGAAAGTGGGGCAGCCAGGGGCTCCTGGGAGCTCTCTCCCCTCCCAAAGAGAAAACCCTCCCTTAAAGCCCTGGAGAAAACAGCAGCAGGCAGTGCCACAAATATCCCTTCCCCGCTCCATCCCTCCTGCCCTCCCCTCTGCTGGGATAGCTCCCCCAGCCCAAGGGGACAGAGCCAGGCCCTCTCAGGATGCAGTGGAGCCTTGCCCTCCCCCTCTGCCCATTCCCCACCATGGGCACCCTTTTGCAGCCACTTCTGGGTTTTGGGACGTGTCTCCCATGGAGGGAGCCCAGCAGGACTGCTCAGTAGCCGAGTGTCCTGAGCCTGCTGGGGATAATTCCTCTGGGCTGTGCCGGTCTTGTCCGGGCTGTGCCTGCACTGCCAAGCAGCAGAGATGGCAGCTCAAGCCTCAGCAGGGCTCAGGCCCAGAGGCACAGCAATTACCTCCTGTGACTGTGCCTGGCATGGCCTCCCTTCCTGCAGCAGAGGCTGCCAGTGAACCACTGCTTCCTCCGGGAAACACCGCCTTCAGCACAGCCTCTTCATCCACTTCTGCAGAAAGGAAGAGGCAGAGCTGGATCAGATGGAAACATTCCCCACTGGGGAGGTGGCATCTTCAGAAGGCAGTGCTTGTGAAAGGCATGGTTAAGGATCAGGAAAATGTCCAGGCTCTTGGGGCTGGGCCAAAGCACTCCTTCCTGCAAACAGCCGCTCCTCCTGAACAACCCCAAGATCAGGAAATTGGAGGGGATCTCAGGGTGTGCATGGCCTGTGGTGCACTTGGGGCTCCCTGTCAGCTGATGCCAAATGCCTTCCTGCAGAGGCTGGGGAGAAGCTGCAGCCAGGCTGCCATGGATCCCTTCCTGCTGTGCCGTGGACGGCGTGTCCAGATGTGCAGAGAAAGCCCCCGGCTGCTGAGTCTCAGGAGAAGGATGAGGGACATGGACCCACCTTGTCCTCCCTGCAGCATTTCCTTCAGCATTTTCCACATGACTTCAAATCGCTCCTGGTATTTCTTGTCTGATGTGTGTTTGGTCTTTTCTGTTGGAGGAACTTAACAAGAAATATTTCAACCTCCCAGGAATGGATCCCAGAAAAGCAGTGCTCAGGCTGTGGGGTCAGCAAGGACACACTACTCACCGCTGGGATGGGAGCCAGGCTTGTGTGCAGCATCCAGCCCAGGAGCTGGAGAAGTCCTCCCTGCAGACACACCTGTAACTAAGACAGCCAAAGAAACTTCTGTCAGCCGGTTCCTGACAGGTTGTCAATGAATATTCCTTGGTGGGACAGTGAGAACGTACCTGTAGGTGGCCCAGAGGGCTTCAAAACTTCATACCGCCAGGCTAATGGAGGAGCCTTGCCAGCATCTGAATCTAGAAGTAAACCAAGATGAGAATCATTCCAATTGTGTGCCAGGGCTGGCTGCAGCCTTGGGCTCATGGCAGGGCTCCCACTCGGGGCTGCTCCTGTGCCTTGGGCGTCTGGGTGCTCAGGACCAGCTCTGGGAGCAGCTTCAGAGGGAGGGATGTTGATGCATGAGTCCCATTTCCCAAGGGCTGGGAACGAGCTCCAGAGGCCTCGGAGCTGAGGCTCCTCCAGCTTTGGCTGCTGCTGGGCCGTGCAAGGGCCAGCCTTGGGGGGAGAGCTGCTGGCACACAGCCCCGCCGAGGGCTGAGCCCAGCACAGCAATTAACTCCTGTGTCTGGGCCTGTGCCTGGCATCGCTTTCTTTCCTGCAGCAGAGGCTGCCAATGAAACACTGCTTGCTCTGGGAAGTGCCTCCTTGTGCTTAGGCTGTTGGTCCATCACTTGAGGAAGGAAGAAGGACAGCTGGATCAGATGGAAACATTCTCCATTGGGGAAGTAGCATCTTCAAGAGGTAATGCATGTCAAAATCACAGGTAAAGATCAGGAAAATGTCCAGGCTGTTGGGGCTGGGCCAAAGCACTCCTTCCTGCAAACAGCTGCCCCTCCTGATCTGCCCCAAGACCAGGAAATTGCAGGGGATCTCAGGGTGTGCATGGCCTGTGGTGCACTTGGGGCTCCCTGTCAGCTGATGCCAAATGCCTTCCTGCAGAGGCTGGGGAGAAACTGCAGTCAGGCCAGGCTGGGAAACAGCCCTGCAGGCCATGAAAGCAGCAGCAGGGCAGCGAGGCTGCCATGGATCCCTTCCTGCTGTGCTGGGCACGGTGTGTCCAGATGTGCAGAGAAAGCCCCCGGCTGCTGAGTCTCAGGAGAAGGATGAGGGTCATGGACACACCTTGTGCTCCCTGCATTTCTTTTTCTGTTGGTCTCAGGAAATCATTTGATGATAGAGACTTTTTGGTTCCATTATCTTGGATCTTTCTTTTTGGAGGATCTTAGAACAGAATATTTCCATTTCCCAGGAATGGATCCCACAAAACCAGTCCCCAGCCTGTGGGGTCAGCAGGGACACACCACTCACCCCTGCGATGGGAGCTGGGCTTGTCTCCAGTAACCAACCCAGGAGCTGGCAAAGTCCTCCCTGCAGACACACCTGTAACTAAACAGCCACAGAAGCTTCTCTCATCTCTGCTGATCTGCACAGGCAGCACTGAGCTGCAGGAGAGGTGAGGGGATCGCGCAGGCCGAGGGCACACACGTGCACAGCTCTGTCCTGGCACCTGCAGCGATGCCGCCCTGGCCGAGCTCTGGGCTCTGAGCTGGCCGCTCTCCCTGGGGGAAAGGCCTTGACCTACCCTCACCATCTCCCAGAGCTTCAGTCCTTGGTGAGGGTTGAGGAGCTGCATCACCTTCATCAAGAGGTTTGGCTGCAAAGAAAGGCAGGACAGAACAGCTCCTGTGGCTCTATAGGAGATTCTCAGGCTCCCTGGGGCCAGCAAAGGAGCCATGCAAGGCACAGCCCTGGGGCACAGCCCTGTGCATGGCCCCTTCCCTCTCTGCTCTTCTCCATGGCTGCACAGAGCACACGGAAGGAGACACTGGCATTGCACATGGGAAGAAGACTGACAGCTAAATGCTCCTTCCTCCCACTGACAGCAATCCTGTGGGATCCCTCCGAGCTGCAGGAGGCAGTGGGGCAAGATTTCCAGAATCCATCCCCCCTGAGATTATGTTAAGGGAAGGGGCACATGGCTGAGCTCTTGCCACCTTGACATTGATTATTCTGTAAGTAAAAAGGGGAATTGAGAACTTGCCTCCAACATCCTCCAAGAATTTCAAGGCATTTTCCACCAGGGCTTCCACATAATCCATATCATGATCCCAATCTACAATGGAGCACACATGAGAACCCTTTTCAGTCCATTCTGGGATCCAATTCTGCCTTAGGGGACTGGGCACTGCAAGGGGTTTGGGTAAGGCCATGGGAGCCGTGTGTCAATGGACAGGGCCAAATCTGCAGAGGGGCCTGGGGGCCTCTGGGCTGGCTCCTGGTCACTCTCCACCCTCTTTCCATGCCCTGTGCAACTTCCCTGAAGAGGAAAGTGGGGCAGCCAGGGGCTCCTGGGAGCTCTCTCCCCTCCTAAAGAGAAAACCCTCCCTAAAGCCCTGGAGAAAACAGCAGCAGGCAGTGCCACAAATATCCCTTCCCCGCTCCATCCCTCCTGCCCTCCCTCTGCTGGGATAGCTCCTGCAGCCCAAGGGGACAGAGCCAGGCCCTCTCAGGATGCAGTGGAGCCTTGCCCTCCCCCTCTGCCCATTCCCCACCATGGGCACCCTTTTGCAGCCACTTCTGGGTTTTGGGACGTGTCTCCCATGGAGGGAGCCCAGCAGGACTGCTCAGTAGCCGAGTGTCCTGAGCCTGCTGGGGATAATTCCTCTGGGATGTGCCGGTCTTGTCTGGGCTGTGCCTGCACTGCCAAGCAGCAGAGATGGCAGCTCAAGCCTCAGCAGGGCTCAGGCCCAGAGGCACAGCAATTACCTCCTGAAACTGTGCCTGGCATGGCCTCCCTTCCTGCAGCAGAGGCTGCCAGTGAACCACTGCTTCCTCCGGGAAACACCGCCTTCAGCACAGCCTCTTCATCCACTTCTGCAGAAAGGAAGAGGCAGAGCTGGATCAGATGGAAACATTCCCCACTGGGGAGGTGGCATCTTCAGAAGGCAGTGCTTGTGAAAGGCATGGTTAAGGATCAGGAAAATGTCCAGGCTCTTGGGGCTGGGCCAAAGCACTCCTTCCTGCAAACAGCTCCTCCTCCTGAACAACCCCAAGATCAGGAAATTGCAGGGGATCTCAGGGTGTGCATGGCCTGTGGTGCACTTGCGGCTCCCTGTCAGCTGATGCCAAATGCCTTCCTGCAGAGGCTGGGGAGAAGCTGCAGCCAGGCTGCCATGGATCCCTTCCTGCTGTGCTGTGGACGGCGTGTCCAGATGTGCAGAGAAAGCCCCCGGCTGCTGAGTCTCAGGAGAAGGATGAGGGACATGGACCCACCTTGTCCTCCCTGCAGCATTTCCTTCAGCATTTTCCACATGACTTCAAATCGCTCCTGGTATTTCTTGTCTGATGTGTGTTTGGTCTTTTCTGTTGAAGGAACTTAACAAGAAATATTTCAACCTCCCAGGAATGGATCCCAGAAAAGCAGTGCTCAGGCTGTGGGGTCAGCAAGGACACACTACTCACCGCTGGGATGGGAGCCAGGCTTGTGTGCAGCATCCAGCCCAGGAGCTGGAGAAGTCCTCCCTGCAGACACACCTGTAACTAAGACAGCCAAAGAAACTTCTGTCAGCTGGTTCCTGACAGGTTGTCAATGAATATTCCTTGGTAGGACAGTGAGAACATACCTGTAGGTGGCCCAGAGGGCTTCAAAACTTCATACCGCCAGGCTAATGGAGGAGCCTTGCCAGCATCTGAATCTAGAAGTAAACCAAGATGAGAATCATTCCAATTGTGTGCCAGGGCTGGCTGCAGCCCTGGGCTCATGGCAGGGCTCCCACTCGGGGCTGCTCCTGTGCCTTGGGCGTCTGGGTGCTCAGGACCAGCTCTGGGAGCAGCTTCAGAGGGAGGGATGTTGATGCATGAGTCCCATTTCCCAAGGGGTGGGAATGAGCTCCAGAGGCCTCGGAGCTGAGGCTCCTCCAGCTTTGGCTGCTGCTGGGCCATGCAAGGGCCAGCCTTGGGGGGAGAGCTGCTGGCACACAGCCCCGCCGAGGGCTGAGCCCAGCACAGCAATTACCTCCTGTGTCTGGGCCTGTGCCTGGCATCGCTTTCTTTCCTGCAGCAGAGGCTGCCAATGAAACACTGCTTGCTCTGGGAAGTGCCTCCTTGTGCTTAGGCTGTTGGTCCATCACTTGAGGAAGGAAGAAGGACAGCTGGATCAGATGGAAACATTCTCCACTGGGGAGGTAGCATCTTCAAGAGGTAATGCATGTCAAAATCACAGGTAAAGATCAGGAAAATGTCCAGGCTGTTGGGGCTGGGCCAAAGCACTCCTTCCTGCAAACAGCTGCCCCCCCTGATCTGCCCCAAGATCAGGAAATTGCAGGGGATCTCAGGGTGTGCATGGCCTGTGGTGCACTTGGGGCTCCCTGTCAGCTGATGCCAAATGCCTTCCTGCAGAGGCTGGGGAGAAGCTGCAGCCAGGCCAGGCTGGGGAACAGCCCTGCAGGCCATGAAAGCAGCAGCAGGGCAGCGAGGCTGCCAGGGATCCCTTCCTGCTGTGCTGGGCACGGCGTGTCCAGATGTGCAGAGAAAGCCCCCGGCTGTTGAGTCTCAGGAGAAGGATGAGGGACATGGACACACCTTGTGCTCCCTGCATTTCTTTTTCTGTTGGTCTCAGGAAATCATTTGATGATAGAGACTTTTTGATTCCATTATCTTGGATCTTTCTTTTTGGAGGACCTTAACAGAAAATACTTCAATTTCCCAGGAATGGATCCCACAAAACCAGTCCCCAGCCTGTGGGGTCAGGAGGGACACACCACTCACCCCTGCGATGGGAGCTGGGCTTGGGTGCAGTAACCAACCCAGGAGCTGGCAAAGTCCTCCCTGCAGACACACCTGTAACTGAACAGCCACAGAAGCTTCTCTCATCTCTGCTGATCTGCACAGGCAGCACTGAGCTGCAGGAGAGGTGAGGGGATCACACAGGCCGAAGGCACACACGTGCACAGCTCTGTCCTGGCACCTGCAGCGATGCCGCACTGGCCGAGCTCTGGGCTCTGAGCTGGCCGCTCTCCCTGGGGGAAAGGCCTTGACTTATCCTCACCATCTCCCAGAGCTTCAGTCCTTGGTGAGGGTTGAGGAGCTGCATCACCTTCATCAAGAGGTTTGGCTGCAAAGAAAGGCAGGACAGAACAGCTCCTGTGGCTCTGTAGGAGATTCTCAGGCTCCCTGGGGCCAGCAAAGGAGCCATGCAAGGCACAGCCCTGGGGCACAGCCCTGGGCCTGGCCCCTTCCCTCTCTGCTCTTCTCCATGGCTGCACAGAGCACACGGAAGGAGACACTGGCATTGCACATGGGAAGAAGACTGACAGCTAAATGCTCCTTCCTCCCACTGACAGCAATCCTGTGGGATCCCTCTGAGCTGCAGGAGGCAGTGGGGCAAGATTTCCAGAATCCATCCCCCCTGAGATTATGTTAAGGGAAGGGGCACATGGCTGAGCTCTTGCCACCTTGACATTGATTATTCTGTAAGTAAAAAGGGGAACTGAGAACTTGCCTCCAACATCCTCCAAGAATTTCAAGGCATTTTCCACCAGGGCTTCCACATAATCCATATCACGATCCCAATCTACAATGGAGCACACATGAGAACCCTTTTCAGTCCATTCTGGGATCCAATTCTGCCTTAGGGGACTGGGCACTGCAAGGGGTTTGGGTAAGGCCATGGGAGCCGTGTGTCAATGGACAGGGCCAAATCTGCAGAGGGGCCTGGGGGCTCTGGGCTCCTGGTCACTCTCCACCCTCTTTCCATGCCCTGTGCAACTTCCCTGAAGAGGAAAGTGGGGCAGCCAGGGGCTCCTGGGAGCTCTCTCCCCTCCCAAAGAGAAAACCCTCCCTTAAAGCCGTGGGGAAAACAGCAGCAGGCAGTGCCACAAATATCCCTTCCCTGCTCCATCCCTCCTGCCCTCCCTCTGCTGGGATAGCTCCTGCAGCCCAAGGGGACAGTGCCAGGCCCTCTCAGGATGCAGTGGAGCCTTGCCCTCCCCCTCTGCCCATTCCCCACCATGGGCACCCTTTTGCAGCCACTTCTGGGTTTTGGGACGTGTCTCCCATGGAGGGAGCCCAGCAGGACTGCTCAGTAGCCGAGTGTCCTGAGCCTGCTGGGGATAATTCCTCTGGGCTGTGCCGGTCTTGTCCGGGCTGTGCCTGCACTGCCAAGCAGCAGAGATGGCGGCTCAAGCCTCAGCAGGGCTCAGGCCCAGAGGCACAGCAATTACCTCCTGAAACTGTGCCTGGCATGGCCTCCCTTCCTGCGGCAGAGGCTGCCAGTGAACCACTGCTTCCTCCGGGAAACACCGCCTTCAGCACAGCCTCTTCATCCACTTCTGCAGAAAGGAAGAGGCAGAGCTGGATCAGATGGAAACATTCCCCACTGGGGAGGTGGCATCTTCAGAAGGCAGTGCTTGTGAAAGGCATGGTTAAGGATCAGGAAAATGTCCAGGCTCTTGGGGCTGGGCCAAAGCACTCCTTCCTGCAAACAGCTCCTCCTCCTGAACAACCCCAAGATCAGGAAATTGGAGGGGATCTCAGGGTGTGCATGGCCTGTGGTGCACTTGGGGCTCCCTGTCAGCTGATGCCAAATGCCTTCCTGCAGAGGCTGGGGAGAAGCTGCAGCCAGGCCAGGCTGGGGAACAGCCCTGCAGGCCATGAAAGCAGCAGCGGGGCAGCGAGGCTGCCATGGATCCCTTCCTGCTGTGCCGGGCACGGCGTGTCCAGATGTGCAGAGAAAGCCCCCGGCTGCTGAGTCTCAGGAGAAGGATGAGGGACATGGACACACCTTGTGCTCCCTGCAGCATTTCCTTCAGCATTTTCCACATGACTTCAAATCGCTCCTGGTATTTCTTGTCTGATGTGTGTTTGGTCTTTTCTGTTGGAGGAACTTAACAAGAAATATTTCAACCTCCCAGGAATGGATCTCAGAAAAGCAGTGCTCAGGCTGTGGGGTCAGCAAGGACACACTACTCACCCCTGTGATGGGAGCCAGGCTTGTGTGCAGCATCCAGCCCAGGAGCTGGAGAAGTCCTCCCTGCAGACACACCTGTAACTAAGACAGCCAAAGAAACTTCTGTCAGCTGGTTCCTGACAGGTTGTCAATGAATATTCCTTGGTGGGACAGTGAGAACGTACCTGTAGGTGGCCCAGAGGGCTTCAAAACTTCATACCGCCAGGCTAATGGAGGAGCCTTGCCAGCATCTGAATCTAGAAGTAAACCAAGATGAGAATCATTCCAATTGTGTGCCAGGGCTGGCTGCAGCCCTGGGCTCATGGCAGGGCTCCCACTCGGGGCTGCTCCTGTGCCTTGGGCGTCTGGGTGCTCAGGACCAGCTCTGGGAGCAGCTTCAGAGGGAGGGATGTTGATGCATGAGTCCCATTTCCCAAGGGGTGGGAATGAGCTCCAGAGGCCTCGGAGCTGAGGCTCCTCCAGCTTTGGCTGCTGCTGGGCCATGCAAGGGCCAGCCTTGGGGGGAGAGCTGCTGGCACACAGCCCCGCCGAGGGCTGAGCCCAGCACAGCAATTACCTCCTGTGTCTGGGCCTGTGCCTGGCATCGCTTTCTTTCCTGCAGCAGAGGCTGCCAATGAAACACTGCTTGCTCTGGGAAGTGCCTCCTTGTGCTTAGGCTGTTGGTCCATCACTTGAGGAAGGAAGAAGGACAGCTGGATCAGATGGAAACATTCTCCACTGGGGAGGTAGCATCTTCAAGAGGTAATGCATGTCAAAATCACAGGTAAAGATCAGGAAAATGTCCAGGCTGTTGGGGCTGGGCCAAAGCACTCCCTCCTGCAAACAGCTGCTCCTCCTGATCTACCCCAAGACCAGGAAATTGCAGGGGATCTCAGGGTGTGCATGACCTGTGGTGCACATGGGGCTCCCTGCCAGCTGATGCCAAATGCCTTCCTGCAGAGCCTGGGGAGAAGCTGCAGCCAGGACAGGCTGGGGAAACAGCCCTGCAGGCCATGAAAGCAGCAGCAGGGCAGCCAGGCTGCCATGGATCCCTTCCTGC
>NC_142212.1:2123806-2142210 GCF_049639895.1 Pseudopodoces humilis
AAACAAAAGGACTCACATTAAAATTTCTTTATTTTAAAACGTTGTCAAAAAAAAAAAAAAAAAAACAAGCAAATGGGTAATATATGGTTAACATAACTTTGAGATTAAGCTAGAAGCTGTATTGAACTAAATCTACAATACACTTGTTCAAGAATGAAAAGTTAAAAATGAAAGAAACTTGGTCCATTAAATCCTTTTTCTGTAATGGGTTAATCATATGATCTTTTCGAACTCAATTTTAATAAGATAAAGATGCATCCTGCAGAAATTAACTGTAACTACAGTAATAAAACTTGATGATCACTCCAGATCATACAATATGTACATTATTCAGTAGATGTATAGAGGAAGATAACATTTTCAAAACCTTCATGTAATTGGGAATCACTGAAACTGAACTAAAATATTTTTAGAATTTTCCTTGGGATGCATAAGTATCATCATTTTCTATTGGGTTTATTCTGTAAAAACAAAACCAACAGATATCCTTAGAAATACAACATCCATATGTAACTTTACCCAATTATGCAACATTTTTAAGAAACTTTTTGATTCATTTTTGAAGCTTCAAATAAGGGGCTTCCTCTCTGAAGCTTAACTGACTAAGCAATAATTTGCAGGATTAGCCAGTAAAATACATCTGATTATAAATGTAACCAAAGGCAGATTTGGGTTAAATAAAAACAATTTATTATTAAAAACAATTTTTATAAAAAAATAAACAATGTAGGAAAAACCACAATAAAAACAAACAGCGCAGCGCTGGGTGGACAGGGGTTTTATACTCAAAGGTATAGGTGTTCCCAAATCCACAGAAGCGAGGGTAAACTAGTCTGCGGGGTTTTGTATAGTTGGGATTTTTTAGCTTTGAGGGCCAAATTCTGAGGCAGTGCACCATTCATTCAACAGTCCTTGATTGATTACGTATGAATTGAGATTTCCTGAGCGTTGGAGAATAGAGTCGAATGAGACGGTCCGGACCCGAGTGCTCCTCATTATGTTAAAGAAAATTCTGAGTGGCTCTTGTGGTTTCAGTGCCATCCGGATGGGATGGCTTGGATCCCCGGGTTGGAGCCGAATGGATACTTTTCGGCTGGATTTTTCCTTTTGTGTTACCTGATTGGCTTCCCCCAACGGTAGCCCGCTAAGGCCGAGGTGTTCGGGTCGCGGTGATGGAATATCCTCCGGTCCCTCCCCCGGTTGGCCCTTCTCCGTTTTGGCTTGGATGTTTACGTTGTCTCTGTCTATTCCCTTTCCTGTTGATGGGTCACCCGAAGCCTGTCCTTTGGTCAGTTTGAGGAGTTTGTTTTTTTTTTATCTGTCAGCTTGATGGGCCCGCGTCCTGGTCCTATTCTTTTTTGTTGATGGGGCGCCGGCTAGGATCGTTATCTTTTGCAGTGGGAGAATTTCGTGGTTAGATCTTGGGAAGGTGCTTGTGTGTCATACTGCACTTTATATTTTATATCAGTAAAATTGTTATATAACCATTTTATTTAGATTTCCTTAACTTCTAACGAATTTTTTACATAGTTCATTTCTCAGACCAGTCCCCGCCGGCTTTTTAATAATTCATTACATTAAAAAATTCGTGTTATTTGCATCTAAATTCCTGGCAGGGTGGAGGACCTATAATTTTTATTTACTCACATTTCATCTTCTTCCCAGTCCGTTAAACCGAATTCTCACTAATAAAAATGCTTGTGCCGAGGATTATATTTATTTTTCAAAAAAATTCTTTAAAGGCTTTAATTCACATTTTTTCCGTATTTCTTTTTCCTCCTCCTAATTTCATTAGTTTTTTAGAGAGAGGAGTAGGTCTCCCTTGCGCTTTCTCAGGATCGATTGGAAGTGTGGCAATCTGCATTCCTTGCACAACAGAGTGAATTAGTCTGATGAAGCAAGGAATTAAGCAGGGAAGGAAAATGATTCCGGCAACTGAACAAGTGATGAAAAATACTAGCTTCTTCCACCAAGCCCCTTGCCTGAATATCTGGTCCCACCAGGAGGCTTGTAGGATTGAATTCCATTTTTGGACTGGCACATGAGCTACTTTTTTAATTTCAGCAGCTAATCTTTTTATTGTTTCTCCGTAATCGTCTATTTCTATACAACACTCGGATTCGTTGTATCTGCTACACACTCCTCCCTCCTCGGCTAGCAAATAATCGAGAGCTAGTCTGTTTTGGTACACAAAAGCTCTCATTTGTGAATGTTGTTTGGCTAGGAGTTCTAGGGCTTCTGAAGTGTGGTTGGAAACTATCTCTACTACCGCTTGCAACTTGATAAGTTTGTTGAGGAGATAAATGGGGGTTCTGTACCCCCAGCTGCCATCGTTTGCTTAAGTAGCGGGCCTGTAATATTGAATGATCTTTTTGGCAGGTCATTCTTCTTCGTTCCACTTCTGGTTGCTTCTCGCTATTGGTAGTTTCCGTTTTAATTCCCTCCTTTGTCTGTTTAATGTCTCAAAGAGAGGGGCTCCTAATGATTTACTCTCTGTTTTAGGTAGAGTAAAGAAAAAGGGCCGAATTATTCTAAGTGTGCAGGATCTTTTCTATTTTCTGGGTAGCTCGCTGTATGCCTTTTTTTACATATCCAATATATACTATTAGGAGCTTCTCAACCCTTGTTCAACTTTGCCGGATCATCCCAATATTCCTTCAATCCTATTAGCTCATGGAAGGGATTGGCCCTAGAGTTTTTGTACTAGCAAAGTTTAAAGTTCAATTATTTCCATCTATTCACAGTTATTCCCCCGGGAGCGACTCTAATAGCCCGCGGGTGGTTCAGGTTGCCAGGTTTTTGTTTTGCTTTCTGAATTCACCGTGAGTGTGCTTACACACGGGGTATAGCTTACTAAATTAGTGAATTCTTTTCCCTCTCTGCTAATGCAGACAGTACCGATTATTCTTTGGTCTATAACCCATCCCTCTGGTCTTTGTTTTGTTTTTGATATTTTAGAGCCTTCTCATTTTTAGAAGTTGCTCTGGGGTTAGTTCCTCTCCCTTCCAAGGCTATCTTTCAGCTGATTTTAAACCGCCACAGATCCAACAGTTAGATAGACCTAATTCTGTGGCTATTTCTTGCATTAGATCTATGAAAAGATTCTGGTTGGGGTTTGGCAACCCCCAATTGCTGTATTGTTTCTCTAATTGCTCATAATGTTCACTAAGAGAGTTAAGCCTCTCCTGTTCTAGTCTCTTTTTCTGAGCTTCTGCTTCTTGCCTCTTTAACTCTAGGGTTAGTTGTTTTATTTTGTTTTCAGGGTCCACCCCTTCCTCATCCCTGGAGAAGCAGAATACTGGGTTGAATTGCAAACATACCCGGTCATCACTACTTTTTAACAAATCAAGGATTATCGGTTCATTATTAAAAAAAAACCTTTTTTTTTCATGTTTTAAATTTCTACTTTCCCAATATACTTTCTCTCCCATGGTACACATTTTCAAATTCGCTTTATTGTAACATAAAGGGTTAACCGCATAATATGCTAAAAAGGTGGATTGTCTTTTCCCCCCTATCTAGACCGTTTTGTTACATTGACTGCAGATTGGAATTGGGGGAATCATTTCCACTTCTCTCCTATACCTGAAATGGGAAGTTTCAGTCTTTCTTTTCATAGGAGTTTTAGACTGCCCGTTCTTAAGCCTTGCCCCTGAGTGGTAACACTAGACCTCCCCCTTTAATTCACAAAGATTATACTGAGTGCTGTTAGACAAACAACGTTCCGGAGGACAGTAGTTAACTATTCGTCTGGTATCTGTGGCAGTCTGACACTGCTCACACTTCCCCAGGAGACGCTCCCCCGGAGGTACTTCGGGAATTATTCTCTCGGCTAAGCACACGGCTAGACTCAGGACAGTCAGGATTCCCCACCGGTGTATCCCTCTGCCTTGCCCTTCGCCCGTATAGAAATATACGGCGGGGATTACCATCTTTTCAGCAGCAAGGATATTCTTCAGGGGCCCTTGTAGTCCTAATGGCGTACTTTCTCTTGAAAGCAGCCCACCGAGACGACTTAATTGTGTCTGTCTTGCTCGGTACTTTGATTGTCTTTTGGCACTCAATTTTTAAAGTTTTTGCTTTGGAGTCTAGTTTACCTCTAATCCCCTTTTGAAAAAGCAGGTACCACTCAGGAGAGTCAAGTTCTAAAAACCCCGCCCGGGTGACAAGTATTAAGAAACGGCTAGTCAGCTCCTGTTCTTTAGTCAGACAATTGGTACACAGTCTCTTAGGTTTGTACTCTCCCCAACAGTGGGTTACTCAAATTTGTTTACAACAAGCACATTTAAAATGTATAAATGGAAAACAATCACAGTTTGCGTTGATCTAACTTATTTGGTCTGCTGCTCCTCTACGATTTTAGAACAATCATGTACTAATTTTTCTGAATAGAAATTGAGCAGGATTTTTTGTGCAGTGGTTTTCAATTCTAAACTGGGTGAGCTGATTAAGATGGCTTCATATTTTAGAAGCCTGGAATCAGTCAGCCACTTCTCTGCTTTTTGCTGCAATATGTTTTTCACATCGTGGGGAGTGTAAACTACCAGGGGAGGAAAAGTTATTTTCCTTGCTTCTCTTATTAACAGAGCCACTGTTACAATTGCTTGTAAACACGTAGGCCAACCCCGACTGATTGGATCTAAGATCTTTGAAGCCTATAGGCTTTCTTTTGTCTGCCCATTCCTGAGGTCAGGACTCCCTGTGTTGGTTTGTTTACTCACATTCACAAACAACTGGAATTCTTTATTCGTATCTGGTAGAGTTAGTACCGGGGCAGTCATAAGAACAGTTTTTAATTTCTGGAAATTAGACTCATCCTGTTCAGTTCACTTCAGCCTGTCAGTGTTTAATCTTTCATACAAAAACTTCACTTTTTCACTGAAACCCTCAATTCACTGCCTGCAATATCCCAAGAGCCTTAGAATTTGTCTAATTTGCCTTTTTGTTTTTGGTGCAGGCAATGCAAGGATGTCTGCTACCCTCTCCGGGTCTAATTTTTTTCCTTGAGATATCCAATGTCTGAGGTATTTTATTTTTTTTATTTCAGGCTCTGTGAATTGCAGCTTGGATTTTGATACTTTCAAACTTTTCTTTCTTAGAAAGTTTAACAAGGCAATTGTGCTTTTTCTTCACACTCTCTTCAGTCGGTCCAGCTATTAGCAAGTCATCTACATACTGTGAAAGCTTTGTCCTGTCTTCAAGAGCAAATTGGGGTTAACATTTGTTCTAAAGCTTGTCCGAAAAGGTTCGGAGACTCTACAAACTCCTGGGGGAGGACCGTCCACCTTAGCTGTTGCTTACGGTTTGTATCTGTGTCCTCCCACTGAAATGCAAAAATAATCTCTACTCCTTTCATCCAGAGGGCAAGTCTAAAAAGCATCTTTCAAATTAATCACACTATACCACATATCTTCTGGTGTGAGTCTATTTAGTAAAGTATAGGGGTTGGCCACCACCGGGAATCTAGTCCGGGTCCTAGCGTTTACCGCTCGTAGGTCCTGGATTAATCGGACGCTACTATCCGTCTTTTTACAGCCAGGATGGGGGTGTTGTGTTGAGACATGCAAGGCTCTAAAGTACCTCCGTTTAGGAGGTCATCAATTATTTGTTTCAACTCCCTTCTCTCTTTGAATGCTATACTTCAGGGTTTATTTTCTCTTCATTTTTAGGAGTCAACTTAAATATTTTTACCACTAATTCAGAATTTTTAATCAAGATCTTAAAAACGAGATTCACTTAATAAATTATAAAAATAATTTAATATAAATAAAAGACAATTAGGAGACATAAGAAATAAAGCAAAGGGTTAAAACGGCCGGGTGCCTTGGCGCGCTGCCAAGAGCACACCTGGTATCTCAGGGATCTCCTTTTTATCCCCTCCTTGCTGTGAGGGGTTAATGCATATTCAAGCATGTCCCCTCCCTGGTTCCGCCTTCTTGGATCATGCTTCTGCACAGTCTCAGTTTCTGCTTGTCATCATAATTTTTTTGCTGGTCATCATTATTCTTGCTGGTCAGCATTCTTTTGGAGTCTGGTTTCCTTTTCTCTGCAGATGGTCAGTTGTTGATAAGGGTCTGGGCCCCTCATCCTTCTTCTGAGGGCAGCTGAGCTTATCTTTCCCCCCTGCCCACGTCCTGGTACTGGCTTTTTGATAACAGTTTGGCTTCTATTGTTCTCTTGATAAGAGTTTGAGCCCCCACTGTCCTTTGCCCTCTGGGGTTTCCTTGCCTGGTACCTAGGAAAGTTCTTTTACGCTAAAGACTTGTTAGCAAGAAAAAAGTACATACATAGCTAAAAAGTATTTAACATATAATATTCATCTGCGAAAGCCAATATCACAATACAAATTTATAACAAACCCCTCCTCTTCTTTTTTTTATAAATCATTTGGCTTGAGCAATAATTCTTGTTTTCTAGCTTCTAGCACTCGTTCATTTATTCACAAATCAATTTAGCTTCTTTCAACAGATTTTTTCACATTATTTTTGTTTTCTTAATAATATGATTTTTTTTGTTTTTGTTTTTGTTTTTGCCATTCTACATATATCTAATTTCAGGTCTATAGGCATTTGCTATGCTTTGAACTATATTGGTGATCAGCCAAATTAAACAGGGGATTAAACAAAGAAGAACTATTAAACCAGCTGTAGCACTGCTACAAGGGGAAGAAGCTTAGCTTCTACTACTCTATCCCCAATACATTATCCCATCAATTTTTGGTCATTACTGATTTTCATTTTTGAACCAGCACATGGGCCATTTTTCTGATATCTTTGGCGATATCTAGAATGGCATTTTTATTGTCATTGAAAACAACAATCTTATGTATTTTTTTTTTTTTTTTTACAGAACACCCCTTCTTTTAGCTAATAAATAGTCTAAAGCCACTTTACTCTGATATATTGCAGCTCTGGCTTTTCATCTCTGACTGGCTATTAGTTCCATAGCCCCAGCTGTTTTATAGGTTATGATTTCTACAACAGCTTGGAGTTTCATAATGCAAAAATTGGGGTTCGATATCCTCAACTTCCATCTTGTGCCCAAGAATGTTTCCAATATGCGTTCAGGGGCCATTTCTCATCTCCCCATTTTTGAGGTGCTCAAAACCATTCTCTTTTATTTCTTTTTAGGACTTCCAAAACTAACACCCCTAACTGATTTCTGTCTCGTCAGAGTACAACTCCCCTTCCATTGCGAAGGGAGCTTTGGGTATGCACTTTTCTCACATATCCAAAATAAGCCATCTGGTGCCTTCTAATAGTCATTTTTCTGTTGATTTATATTTTCCCCAAAATTTAGATATTTCTTCTGGGATTCCAGAGTAAGGATTTCCTCCCTTTACCATTACATCCTGAAGAGTCTGGTTCGATTATCATACACACAATTCTTTTCTTTTACTTTTCCTTGAGTTCCAATACAGAGTTGGCTCTTCTGGGATCCACCCATGTAGAAGTTCCATTGCTAACCTTATACCTTTTCCAGGGAGTTTTCCCTATTTCTTTAATAAATTCCTTACCAGTTCGCCATAAACATTCTTCCCCTATCACTGTTGAACTTAGAATCCATCTTTCTGGTTGAGTCCCCCCTCTTATATTGGTCCGGTTCCACTTAAGGAGTTTCCACCGGGCCTATGCTACTACCTTTCCATGGCCATTCCTCCGTCATCAAGGCTCCTCCACAGACCCAGCAGTTCGTTATGTTAAGTTCTTTACTTATCCTCTCCCCTAAATCCACAAACAGGTTTTTTCCCTAGTCTTGAGATATCTATTTTTCCCCTTTTAATTGCTGTTTGAGCCCTGCATACAGGGTCCTGACGTGAGGTAAAGTTTAGGTTTAGGTTTCTGTGTTGGTTTTATCTTTTTTCTTATCACTTGCTCTTTTATCAATTCTTGGGTTTTTCTCTTGACCACCGCCCCCGTGGAGCAAATCCATTTTTTCCTCTTTTGGGCAAATGCTTCTCAATCTAGTACCACTGACTCCTAAGTTTTCTGTGATCCAATATTTTTCCCATTTATGTATACAGGCACTTAACTTGGATGGGTTATAGCAGTGACTATTGATATTGGTGTTGGGAATAAGAAAGGAAAAAACCCGGTGTCATTCCATGTAGAGCCTTTTGATAGCATTTGTAAACATGGCTTTGCTGGTGTCCCAAAAGGGAAAAGGATAAGTGACAGAAGAAGGAATAATAGGGGTCCAGTATGACTTACACCCCCACCAATCCTGCCTATGAGGTTGCGGCTCACAGCAGGTGAGATATATTCTTCTCGGTGGGCGCTTGTAGAGGGCAGTCTGGTCTTGCCCCCTATTTCCTTGTCACTTCCTCTTTTGTAATTTCCAAGCAAATTTCTTTTGACACCTTTTTAGCAGCAGTTTTCCCACCGTTCCTCAGGTACTTCCCACTCAACACGCACTAGTAATTTCCCATCTGTAAAAAAAAGTTATCATTTAAGTTATTCTTAATAGATTTGGCACCCAACACTTCCTGCAATGAGAGGCTTAACTTTGTGAACCATAATACCTATTATTCTCTAATTTAAACACTTATATTTAATCCAGATAGCATGTCCCATATTGGGATGATTTAGACAAGGTATATGATGTGGCACTGATGGAAGTTGTGGTTCTCCCCCCCTCCTTTATACAAATCACAGGCAAAAGCAAAAATATACGAGGATTTCCCGACTAAAACAGCCCCAGTCCTCCTGTTTGGAGTGGGATTTTTTCCTCCCCAAGGTGGATATTGAAAGTGTCCCAGAACTTGTCCAGGCAGGACTTGAAACTACTGATACAGGCTTGGTCTTACTTCTCAGTTAGGCGTGATTCTTAGCTCATTCCTTGGGTCATTTGGATTGTTTCAGTTCATTACCGCCGGCCTCTATCCAAGAGTCCAGTTTGTATCACCCTGTTTGGGTGTTACAGTTCAGTCCTCAGATCTTTTGATCTTATTGGTGTGAATCCAACTTCACTCTTTGATCCAGATTGCAGCTTCTCTGCCTTAATTATCAGTAGTACCTGAAAACAATTTCTTAATAACACAGGGAGAATGAAAACATCACATCAAAATTTTCCATCAGTATTCTTTAAAATTCTTGGGTTAAGCGAAATTTAACAGTTAACATAGGAGCCAATCTCTTTCTGCGCGTTCAAATTAGTTAAACAAGAAAGGCTAGGTTAGTTTTGACTTCAAATAAATTACATTCATTACCTTTACCCCTTTGGTTAATATTTACTTGTTTAGCTTCACAAACTTCTTTAATCGGTTTCTTAGAAACAAACCCCTTCCTTTTAACAACAAGAGTAAAAGAAAGAAAGGGAAAAAAAATAAAAAGAGATCTTAATTTCAAGAAATTAAACACTTTGATGAGGTTTTCAGAACCTAACGAGCTAGACTACTTTTGCTTTTGGTCTCATCATACACCGGTCTGTTTCTTCGTCCTTTGTTCCGTTCCTTCTTTCCCATTCACAGCAGTTTTTCAGGCTATTTCTCTCTCCCCCTCCTGCTGCCGCAGCTCTGGGCCGAGCAGGCTGTTTCAGCAGCTCGCTCTGCAGGGAGGGGCTGTCACTTGCGTGCTGACCCTGGGGCACAGCTCGTGTCCCCTCTTTCCCTGCTGTGCCGTCCCTTCACACACAGGACTGGCATGTTCAAACACACTCAGCTCCCACCACAGCCGAGGGGCAGAGCCCGGAGTCCACAGTGCTCTGGTCTGGGGCTCCTCTGCTGGGCCAGCTCGCTCCTCAGCACCAAACCTCACCCAGCACCGCTGCCAGGCCGGCGATCGCTGCCGGCACCCTGCACCCCTCGAGACCCCGGCACAGACACGGCGGGTCCCGCTCCAGCAGTGCCCCTCACGAACCGCGCTCTGCACCCTTCACATCGGGTGCGAGAGGACCGGGAGCCGCCACACCGGGCCCCGCTGTTCGCCACTCACAGGGACCGGGTTCTGCTGCAGCCGCTTTACATAAAAGCAATAAAACAACACTTAAACCTAGCAACTCCTAACCCAGCGCTCCAGATGCTCCTAACATCTCCTATTTCGGGCACAATTCTCACCTCTAATCGCGCTTGAAAGTTTGTTTTTTTTTTTTTTTTTCTCCTCACAAGCCAGTGCACACTCTTCGGAGCCAACAAGACACTTCTCATTCTCTTTCTAAAAATCTTTACAACTCTAATGAAAGGCATCACAAACCTCTCTCTCTCTCTGCCACTATCATCTCGCACTCTTTACACTACATCTCTCCAGAATTTCCACTACACAAATTACTTTGCTTTAGAATCAACTACAAAATCCTAACACCTCCTTTTTGGGGATCCTCCCCAAAACCCCAAAGGCGCTAGACACAGAGAACCAGTCAGCTAGCCGGCTACTTTTACCAACTAAAACAAACCTGCAATTACTATTTCTACTGCCTTGAACAGATCTTCAGTCAAGCTAGAAATGAAGACACAGACATCATTCTTCTCTAAATTTTCTTCTACAAGTACAAAGGAGTCTATCCTCACACAGCTCCTTAATGTGAATAATCTCTAGTGTAACCTTTTTATGACAAGATATGATCAGGTCTTTTATTTTTACAGGAATTTAGATACATTGACAAGTTTCTGACAATACCTTTATGTTTCAACAGTACTTGCAGCTTATATACTATGAACAATCTATAGCAAGAACCAGTCTTACAATTGTTTTTCAAACTCTTCTTTCACAAAATAAGACTCATCTCTAAAAACAACATGTACTTATTAAAATAGACCAAGTTTTAGAGTCTCCACAATTCTCTTCTCAATTCGAAACACTAACAATCTTAATTCTAATCTTTTAAACTGGGTCCACTTCTGCTTCTGTAATAAGCACAGCTGCAAAACAACACAAGCACTCCTAGAGACGTGCATTTTCTTGGCAAATTCAAAAGAACAAGAAATCATGGCAGTTCTGAGCCTGATCTTCACTTAAACACACCCATCACAATAACTCTTTTTAGAAAATCATCAGAGAGATGATCAGCATTTCATATTGTGAAAAGAGAGACAAAATAATTTTCAGCAGCAGTAAAAAAGATTTACAACAATCCATAGGATTTTGCTTTTTAGGCTGGTACCGGGTTCTGCTGTTAAGAACCATGGGCTGCGCCCATGAGCACGGGACACAAACAACATTAGAGCTAACAGCTCTCACACTTATTGACAGCCTGATAAGTTTTCACCTTAAGAAGTGGTGACTACTATGCAAATTACTGTAACTTGCTTTTAAAATTAAAATCAACCACAAAATTTTACGATATTCACTAAAGTAAAGAAATTTAGAAGGCATACTAAGAAATGGGTTTGTTTCTCTACAAAATAAATATTGCAGTCACTCAAGAAAAAAAAAACAAACAGAGCTTACTTCTTTTTCCACTTTCTCCTCCCAGGATGCATTTCTTGGAATTTTTCTAAGCTTCTCTCTAAAGCTTCTCTGCTCTTCCTGAAATCTCAAATTTTAATTACCGACACAGCTTACTGCTGCAGAAGCTTACAGCACCATCATACACGGAATTCTCTCAGAACCCGGTAAAACAAAGGCTTGCAACTTGCAGCTCCCTTGGTTTGGAGCTGATACCATACACCAGTAACTGCTCCATATCTCACTCACACATCTGGCTAAGAAAAAGCTCTCTGAGACAGTTTGACACCAGTCCTTACTCTCGGAATCACAGAACTTAATGTGCCTAAGGTCTCATAAGACCCCGGCATAGAAAACCTGGGTCCCAGAGGGACTCACTTGGCTCTCTCACCATTGGGCATGTTCCCGGCCTGTTTCACGGCTTCAGGAGGTTCCAGGAGTCACTGAGAGCTCCTCCGATCCCCCTGTGCCTGGAGCAGGGAACCCGAACCAGCATCTGTGGTTCAATCCAGCCTGCCGGCAGCCACCTAAACACAGCTCTGCGGCTTGAGAGCTCCAAAATAAGTTTAAACAATCCAGGGGCACCAAGACTTAGACGGCCCCCTGCCCTCACTTTACTCAAAAGGGATGAGCTGAATTCATCCCCTCAGGGCACCCTCCGTGCCTGATCTTATCAGGGTTCGGCCCGACTCACGGCCGGCCGGAGCTCCAGGACTTCCCTTGCACTCCTGAGGCTGACCCGCCACTCAGTCCCAATAGCTCAGCAGGGAGTAGCCCTGGGAGCACCATCTCCCAGGAAAACCTTTCACCGCCGCCACAGTGGGGCAAAAATACTTCTAAAAAAAACCAAAAAAAACAAACAACTTCAAACGCTGAACCACATACCAGCTCACCAAAGCGATCCCTCCCCCGCAAGCAGCTCTTGTTGCCCGGGGGGGGGAGGAAAGGCGCGGAGGGAAGATCTCCACTAAAGATAACCTTGGCTTTACTCTGAGACCAGACCCGCTGAGAACAGATTTGATACAGCACCCCCGCGGCTCCTGGGCTACAAGCCCCAGTTCTGGTTTGCCCCCCCCCGGGGCTCCATGACAGGAGCTTCGCAGGGAGGAAGCCAATCACTCCAGTGTGTCCCCCCACCGTGATCTAGTTCCTGTGGAAAACATTGACCCGTTGTTCACTCTTACTACCAGCACAGCACAGGATACCTTTCCTCTTTAGCAACACAATTCCAAAAACAAACAAACAAACAAACAAACTTTAACACAACAATCACACCTATTTACGCATTCTCACATCTGTTCATTCAACTCCACCCAGTCACAGCAAGACAATAAGGTGCTCTTTTACTTCCCAGTTACTTGTTTATAATACGCCCATGGGCACTGTAATATGTCAAATATCTCAAGTTTCTTGGATTATTCCTCAAATTTGGCAGTTTTAAGTCCAAATTTCTTGGATTTAATCCTCAACTTGACAAAAGTTTTAGAGAATCCACATTTTACTCTGTTTTCCCAGTGGTTTGTGCCAGGAAACCCTTGGGCCCCCTTCCCCGAGGGGCTAACCCCTCCCCTGAGACCCAGTCCCAGTAACCCGGGGGTATCTTGCAACCCCCGCTTCCCGCTCCCCCAAAGATTACTTACAATTCCGTCTTCTTCTTTGGGTCTTCGTGCACAAGAATTATGGAGCAAAAATACCGCGGTTTTTAGGGAGCCTTTTCCCCTTTCCTTTGCTTTATTCCTCTCCTTCTTGTCCTCGGGGTTTTGACCTGCAGACGCTCGGCCCACGCTAGGAGAAACGGAGGCGGGGTCTGCTGAACTCAGCAGGGGCGCGCCTGTTTCCCCGTTCTGGATCTCCGGTGGTCCTAGAGGTGAGGTGCTTATCCCGGACGAGCCCCCAAAAATTCTTAAAAACGAGATTCACTTAATAAATTATAAAAATAATTTAATATAAATAAAAGACAATTAGGAGACATAAGAAATAAAGCAAAGGGTTAAAACGGCCGGGTGCCTTGGCGCGCTGCCAAGAGCACACCTGGTATCTCAGGGATCTCCTTTTTATCCCCTCCTTGCTGTGAGGGGTTAATGCATATTCAAGCATGTCCCCTCCCTGGTTCCGCCTTCTTGGATCATGCTTCTGCACAGTCTCAGTTTCTGCTTGTCATCATAATTTTTTTGCTGGTCATCATTATTCTTGCTGGTCAGCATTCTTTTGGAGTCTGGTTTCCTTTTCTCTGCAGATGGTCAGTTGTTGATGTCTGGGCCCCTCATCCTTCTTCTGAGGGCAGCTGAGCTTATCTTTCCCCCCTGCCCACGTCCTGGTACTGGCTTTTTGATAACAGTTTGGCTTCTATTGTTCTCTTGATAAGAGTTTGAGCCCCACTGTCCTTGCCCTCTGGGGTTTCCTTGCCTGGTACCTAGGAAATTCTTTTAAGCTTAAGACTTGTTAGCAAGAAAAAAGTACATACATAGCTAAAAAGTATTTAACATATAATATTCATCTGCGAAAGCCAATATCACAATACAAATTTATAACAAAGATATTAATTCTTAAAGCAACAATCATGTCCCTTCCCAGTAAATTGTAATCTGCTTCTTCTACTAATAGCAAATTCCCTAAGCAAATTTTATTTTCAGATTCTATTTCTACATCTTTTATTATAGGTACTTCAAAGGGGTCTCCCTTTGCACTGATTACAAAAACTTTTTCTCTGCTAGCCACACATCCGTATGGCAATTTCTGCAGGGTACTTTTCTCTGCTCCAGTATCTACAAGAAAACTTACTTCTTGTCGTTAGGGGCCCACTTTTAATTTTATCAAGGGCTTCTTGGATGTTCTGGTCTCCAAATTAAAGAGCCCCTGACACTCCTAATCCTCTTGAAAAATTTTTTCATCTTTTATTCTTTGTTTACAATTCCGCTGAACGTGTCTTACCTTTTTTACAGTAGTAGCATTCCGGGGGCTCTCTCCGTGGGGCCGGGGCTGCCCAGTGAGAACTTCGACTTTTTCCGGGTAGTGTTTTAAACTTACCCTGCATCTGTTCTTGTTTCTGGATTTCTTTTACTGCAGTTACTAAAACCTTAGCTTGCAATTTCTGCTTCTCATCTTCTCTCCTCATGTATACTTTTTTTGAGCTTCCCTTAGGAGCTCCTGGAGGCTTTTATCTTGCCACTCCTCGATCTTTTCTAATTTTCTCCTAATGTCCTCCCAAGATTTAGCAACGAATTGTGTTTTTTAACAGAACCTCCCCCACAGGAGAGTTCGGGTCAGTCTCAGAGTAAATCTGTAAACTTCGCCGTAATCTCTCGATCTATTCAGTGGGTGGTTCCTTTTTTTCCTTGACACTCTCTAAAAACTTTGCTAATATTCTGGCTCCTAGGGACCGCTTCTCTTATACCTTGTACAATCATGCTCCTTAAATCCATCATGTTCTATCTGCTTTCCTCTGTTTGTGCATTCCAGCTCGGGCTTGCGCTAGGCCATTTCTGGTTACCTGGCATCCCCTGTGGATTGCGTCTGTCCCAGTCTCTGATCCCGGCTTGTTTAATCATTTCCCTTTCTTCCGGATTAAACAGTGATCTCAGGATTGCCATAAGATCGTCAAAGGTATAAATGCCTACTCCCTAAAAATTCATCTAACCTCTCAGCCACTCCGAGAGGGTCATCTAACAACCGCCCCATCTCTTTTTTAAATGTTCTTACATTTCCAGAGTTAAGGGGGACATTCACAAAACTGATCACTCCCGGGGCCGTCGGTACTTCCTTAAGAGGGAACAACCGGTGCCCCTCTTCACTCTCTCCCCATTCATTATCTATCATTCTCGCTCTTAAACGGGTTCTACTTGCGGGAGGGGAATTGGTGATTGTGTGTTGCCTCCCTGTTATTAATGGTGGGAATTCTGCCGTCACCCGGTTGAAGGGAGGAGTCCCCTCCGTTGTATGGGAGGGTCCCGGTTGTGGCGGCTGGACCGGCAGGATGGATAGGGTGTCCCCCAGCCTTGCGCAGAAAAAACCTCCGAGGAGGTTGCTGTGGTTACGGTGTTTACAGGCGGGGAAAGGGGAAGGGCTGCCGGCATTGCTGCTGGCTCCGACTCTCCCGCTTGAGACACACGTATCTCAGTGGGTTGGTCTCGGGGGCCCAAGGGTGCTGTGGGCATTACTTGATCTGCAGAGGAAGGTCCCGCTGGTCCTCGATACGGGGGTGGTAAGTGATCGAGGGTTCCCAGGACTCAGTTTTCGACTCACGTTTTTCTTTTTGCTTTATTGGGAATAGCCCTACTCTGACATTTACCCAGAGCTTAGCGTATTCCCTCTCCTCAGGATCTGAGGGACTTTGTTCTCCACATAGGAGAACAACTTGTTTACACGTACCCATTTTTCAAATGTGCCCTAACACTGGCCAAAGTGAGGTGACTTCTCAACTCCTGTCCTCCCCAAACCTCCATACAATAATGTATTACATTTCTCCTTTGATTTCCCCTTCCTCTGGGACAATCCTTCCTAGTGTTTTAGCATCTAACCCCCAAGGGAACTTTCCAGTGGGATGTCTGGTGATCTCCTCCCCCTGTATCGGAGGAATCTTTTCCTGTGCTTCTTCCTTGAAGCTTACCCTCTTTTTCTCCCCTATCCTTAGCAAATATATTCTTACCTTTCTTCGACTTCTTTCCGTGAGTCGATATCAGTTTCTGCGTTGTGTACTTAGGAATACAAAAATTTGCCGATAACATCCACCTTTCAGCGAGCTGAGGCTGAGGTCTCTTGTAATCGGAACTTTTGATTCTTCCCTGGATCCTCTCCCTGGGATCCGTTTACTAAGAGGGATTTTACCAGCTTTTCGAGCTCGACAAAGACGTCCCCTATCCCCTCCCAAGTACCTTGGCGATCTAGTTCCCGAGACACCCCTTTGGTCTCAGGTTTTTATTTACGAGTGTGTGTCGAGGGAAAAAAAAAACTTTCACTCTGTATCGCTTCTTTCTGGCGGCCAGTGCCAATTCCCTCGCGGGAGGATGGAAACGCGACCTTGAAGTCCGCACCCTCGCTTCGTATCAGATCACGTCTCACACCACTCGCCCGATATCGCGTCCGCTCAACCAGCATTACTTACAGCTATTTTCCTGCGTGGGTGTCCCTCTGTGCGCACATAGACGTTTTAACGAGCAAAGTAAGCCGCGGCTTCCGAATGAGAGCTGCCGTGCCTTCCGAGCTCTCCGATCCGGATTTATCCTTTTTATTGTGGTTTTTACCTCCGCCCTAAATTCTTGGTTTCGGATATCGGAATGAACTACGGGGGTTCTCAACTCACCAGGCCGCCAAAATCAGCGGGGGTACCCGTCCTTGGGCATGCGAGATTCCCCGCAGTTTCTCCGATCCGAGTCACGGCACCAAATCTGTTTATACAATGCAAAGGCAGATTTGGGTTAAATAAAAACAATTGTATTATAAAACAATTTCTATAAAAATAATAAACAATGAGGAAAAACCCACAAATAAAACCAAAACAGCGCAGCGCTGGGTGGACAGGGTTCCTATACTCAAAGGTATAGAGGTGTTCCCAAATTCCACAAAAAGAAGGAGGGTAAACTGTCCGGGGTTTTTATAGGGATTTTTAGCCTTGAGTGCCAAATTCTAGGCAGGCACCATTCATCAACAGTCCTTGATTGTCGTATGAATTGATTTCCTGGCGTTGGAGAATAGAGTCGAATGGACGTCCGGACGCGAGTCTCCTCATAATGTAAAAGAAAATTTTCTGAGTGCTCTTGTGGTTCAGGCCCATTCCGGATGGGATGGCTGGATCCAGGTTGGAGCCGATTGGACTATTTCGGCTGCGATTTTTCACTTTTGTTTACTTGTATGGCTTCCCCCCAACGGTAAGCACCCGCAAAGGCCCGGAGGGTGGGGGGGGGATTCGAGACCGGTGATGAATATCTCGTCGGTGCCTCTCCGTTTTGGCTTGATGTTTCGTGTCCTGTCTATTCTTCCAGCTTTGATTGGTCACCGAGCCTGTCCCTTGTCAGTTTGAGGAGTTTTTTTTTTTTCTGTCAGCTTGATGGCCGCGTCCTGTCTATCTCTTTTTGTTTGATGGGCCGCCGGCTAGGATCGTTTATCACTTTGAGATGGAATTCGTGGCTAAGATCTGGGAAGGGCACTGTGTGTCATACTGCACTATTATATTTTTATAATCATTATTGTTATACTACATTTAAATTTAGATTTCTACGAATTTTTACAAGTTCATCTTCTCACACATCCTTACAACGCTTTTGATTTTTGCCTTTCAGGCTGTTTTTTCTGAAAACCATTCCCAGAGATGCTGGAACTTGTGTATTGACATGTTCCGAATAACCCCGAGTCCAATGTCTGTGGGAGGATTTGCAGACTGAAAGAACTGTGCATTAGCACGGCTGTGCTCAAAAGACTCTTGGCTTTGTGTGGTATCCAGTGAAACCATCTGCTGTGGTGGAAGCTGTGGTTTGTTTTTTCCAGCTGTTGTTGCTCTGCTGCAGCTCGTATTGCAAAAGCGAATTCCATGTTAAAAGTGCCGTCCGCAAGCGCTCGACGCAGGCCGCGGCTCCGCTTGTCCCAACCCCCGCCTGTGCCCCGGCTCCGGGCTGGGCACGGAGGGACGGGGACCACGCCCCCTGGTGAACCCGTCAATGGGCGCCCCTGAGGAGAGCTGGGCTGGGGGCGGTGCCGCAGGCGAGTCTAGAGCTGCGGCTGTTGGTTGCGTCACTGCTGACGTCACTTTTGACTGACAGCTGTGGCTCAAAGCCCAACCCCTGGCAGCGGGGCGCAGGGCCGGCCGTGCCCATGGAGGTCCCGGACCGCTCTGGGTCAGGCCCGAAATCCGTGCCCGTACCCCTCCCAGGGGGGACAGGCGCTGTTCCCCTCCACCCCTCCTAGGGCCGGAAAGGGACCTCGGCTGCCGGCACGCAGAGCGGCCGAGGAAGTTTCCCCCCGCTCCCGTTCTTCCTGCCTGCCTCAACAGCATAGTGGATGCTGGAACAGCTCCAAAAGAACTCAGACACT